>NC_079165.1:65781183-65813683 GCF_947568905.1 Ostrea edulis
CTAATGTGGAAGACACAGGATCTACAGTTTTTAATGAACTGGATATGGAAATTACCGAGAAAGAAATATCCGAAGATAATGATAATTTAAAACGGGGGAAATCCCATGGTTTGGACTATATTTTGAATGAGTATTTCATGGAATTTAGAGAATTTTTTGTATCATATTTGCATATTATTTTTAATCGAATCTTATCAGGATTTTTTCCAACACAATGGTCTGACGCTGTTATTGTGCCTGTTTTCCAAAAAGGTGACCCTTCTGATCCAAATAATTACAGAGGAATAAGTCTTGTTAGTTGTTTCTGCAAATTGTTTACTTCCATACTAAACAGAAGGCTCGTCTCATCGGCAGCCTCGTATGATATTATTTCAGATGCACAATTTGGTTTTCAACCCAAGTTGGGTACTACGGAGGCAATTTTTGCGCTTCATTGTCTTATAACACAATTATCACTCCTATCCAAAGAACGATTATATTGTTGCTTCGTGGATTATAAGAAGGCATTCGATTCAGTTAATAGGGAAAAATTGTATAGAAAATTAAAACACTACGGTATACAAGGGAAGCTGCTTACCATTGTTCGCTCCATGTATAGTAGGATTAGAACCTGTGTAAAATCCTCTGGTCACATTTCACAGTTTTTTGAAAATCACATTGGTCTATTACAAGGAGAAGTGTTGTCTCCCCTGTTTTTTGTATTGTATATGAATGACCTTCAAATTGAATTTATCAAAAAAGGTAATCATCCGACTGATTTACAGTAATTAAGTCTTTATATTTTGATGTATGCAGATGACATGGTGTTACTTGCAGAATCAGTTTTTGAACTACAAAATATGTTAAATACACTGCAAAATTATACAAATGAATGGGATGTAGTTGTTAATGTAGCAAACACTAAAATTGTTGTATTTACAAGTGTAGAAATGGTGGGAAGACTCGCACAGATGAGAAATGGGTGTATAAAGGTGAAAGTATAATAGAAGTATTAGAGTTGTTTACTTGGGCGTTTTATTTAATTTTAATGGTAAATTTTTGGTAACGCAGAAACAGTTAGCATCACAAGGTCGCAAAGCATTATTTGCCCTTAAATCAACTATAAAACAATTATACTTAAATCAGTGTACCTTATTTTCCCTTTTCGATACTTATGTCTGTAGTATTTTGAATTACGGGTGTGAAGTGTGGGGATTACATAAAGGACCTAACATTGAAAAGGTTGTTGTTTTTTTTAATTTGTACTTGGTGTTCGTAAAAGCACTAATACAACCATGGTATATTTTGAAACGGCGTTTACCATTGTATCATGTTCGTATTTTGAGAATGTTCAAGTTTTGGTTTAAACTATTGCAGTCTGAAAATTGTGTACTTAATGCTGCATATGAATGTTTATACAATATCTGTGAAAATACAAAGCATACAAGTCGTAACTGGGATACTTTTATCAAGGAACAACTTGATTGTTTGGGACTTAGTCATATGTGGCATGATCAAAATAACTTAAATAGCCATGTTTGTTTGCCAATAATACAACAAAGATTCAAGGATTATTTTATTCAAATACATAGCAACATGCAGTATGAATCCAAATTCACTATTTACAAACATTTGGTTGATAATTTTTGCTTGCAATATTACCTAGAAAAATCTATTCCTAAATTGTACGAAAAGGCTATCTCTAAAATAAGGTTATCATCACACAATTTATCCATAGAAACTGGCAGACATAAAAATGTACCACGTGAAAAAAGGTTTTGTAAAACATGTATCACTGAAATTGAGGATGAATACCACTTTTTGTTAGTATGTCCTGTATATTGTCAGATTAGAGATAAATTAGTGAAAAAGTATTACTGGAGTAAACCCTCCATGTTCAAACTTATGCAAGGTGAAGATAACGAACAGTGATCAATCTCATAACTCCAACAAGCAATATAAAATAGATAGTTGGGCAAACACGGACCCCTGGACACACCAGAGGTGGGATCAGGTGCCTAGGAGGAGTAAGCATCCCCTGTTGACCGGTCACACCCGCCGTGAGCCTCATATCCTGATCAGGTAAACGGAGTTATCCGCAGTCAAATCAGTGTGCCAAGAACGGCTTAACAATCGGTATGAAACACGTCAGACAGCATTTGACCCAATGCGAGGTTGTATTGACGAACTAGAGCGTTATAACGACCATAGAATTTGCGAAATGCTGACTTCAATCGAGACTGTTGAAATCCCTGTACCATCAACTTGTTTGTCAGTAGCTTACCTCGATTTAAAACCTTACTATACCCAGAAAAAGCTCTTGCATATCGAATCAGTTGAGATATATAAACACCATATGCAGGTGATAATGGAATATTGCTACATAAATGTGGGAAGTTGACGATGGAGAAGCTGAAATCATCCCGTTTGTAATACAGTTGAGTTGTCAGTTTGCCGTTAATGTCTACTTTCAATAAGATATCTAAGTATGAAGTAGAAGTGGACGACTCTGTGGTGTCCTTTATTTCGAGCTCACAGGGATATTATACAACTATTAAGTGTGAACAATGTTAAAGAACTTTGTAATGCAGGAAAATTTATTTGTAAAGCTCTTGAACTAAGAACAGTCTATAATATGTCATTTGTATCGTCATTCTCCTTTTTTTTTTACCATCATTATACTATTGTATTTACATCTGCTAGATGTCTTTGTAAGAATTGGCCGTTTATTTTCAGCTTTGTAATTATTATCCATGATAATGCTATAAGATGTATGTCTTTCGCAATAAAGAATTATAAGTCTCAATATGCAGGGAAAAGTCTCGATGGGACGTAAAAAAACTCAAAACGAAACAAAGAATTTTGGCTTGTTTAATTGTACGCTTTCCGCATATGATCTTTCTGACTGTGTTATATAAATTGTGTATCGTCTCAAATTTCGGAGGTTTTTTTGTATGAAATAACCTATCTGAAATAAGTCAATCCGGGTGTGATAAAGGAAGTCCCGCCCTCAGGATTGAAGTATCATCAGTCTTGCAATATTGAGAGTCGATACGTATAAATGAATACCAGGGTGTCGATAATCTAAATGTAGAGTCACGTTTCTGTTTTTAATCAGAATGATGAACTTAAAAATAAAATAAAATTAGTTAAATGTAGGCGAAAATTAATTTAATTGCAATTTCGAGCGTATTGCAATATTCATTATAAAGATATATTTATAGTGATACACCAGATATTTTATTACTTCATTTATTACCGTTGTCTACATCTAGTCGCCATCTAATGACTAAGACGGTCTAATCACAATGCACTATCATGTAATGACTAAGAGATTCAGACGGAAATGTTCAATTCAACCCACTATCTCATGAAAAAGTTTTAGCGACCAAAGATTTAATGGTGTCAGAGTATGATACTATATATTACGCATAGGAAAAACACACTTAAAATATCTTTCTTCGTATGGCATCATAAAACGAGTTGAACTACTTTATTTGCGTTTTGGTGCTCAAAAGAAAAATAACAGTCCCTAATGCAAACTAAGGACGGTCCACGTATATCCTATTGTATCGATAAATATACATAGTGTACATGTATTTTTCACATAGATTGTATTTTTAAATTGGCTTATGATTACAATAAAAATGCGAATATGCATTTACCGTACCATATTAGTTTCTTGAGTATATTTCCTTCGTGTGGAAAAGTAAATCTCGCGCTCGTGGAAACAATAAAAAAGAAGGGGGGAAAAGAAAAAATTCTTAGTCATGCGTTTTCTTGCCAGTTTACCGCAAGTGTTTAGCGACTTTTTTTGCTCAGACTCTTTCATATATCTATTTCATTACAATATTTTTTTTTGTAATTCACAGATTTAATATATACGATAAAGTTTCAGTAACGCTAATCATTCTAATGTACAATGTGGGTCAATCAGACTCCTGACGATTCAAATATATGTGAAGTAGTAGGCGTGCAATGTCTGTCTCTGGCCTTTCGTGTGTGTAAGGTTGTTGGTTTTTTGTGTGTGTGTACATTAATTCCATCTGGTCACTTACAAAGCTCAAATCTATGGATATATCAGAAATTAGAAAATGTTTGTTCCATATATAAGATAAATGAATATAATATGTTATGAAATATGTGTTAATGAGATCTCGACAGCCAAATTAATTTTGATAGATTACGCTTCCCCGAGGCGGTCGGTATATATCAACAAAGCGCATCGAAAACATAACGCGATGTTCGCCCGTCGTGTAATTCGTGACATAATGGACTGCTAAAAACTTCACGAATTAGAATACCAACATGGACTTTGAAAAAAACCCACTGACTTTGTTATGATAGTCTGCTGGGGAAAGTACAACTTTATCAATATCATCTAAATGGATTATATGTGATGTGCTGCAGATGTATGCTGTTCTTCGAAATGCGCTTTGACCTAGAGTCGTCCACGTCACTGTAGCAGGCGTAAACACAGAACGAACAAACATGGCGCACTTCTGGAGGCTCTCGTGTTATTTTTTCGTTGTCATATGGGTTTATTCAGCATCAATTGTGATATCGTTACCGATTGATAGTGATTCTACTTTATTAAACACTACTGAACAAAACAGCGGGCTTCTACCTCGTGGATGGGATGAATTTTGCACTCTGAAGAAGGAGAGTGGTGACAAACTTAAACACTACTATTGTGATATAAAAAAATCAGACTCTGGAAAATGGGATTTTCTGGAATTGAGAGATCACATCAACAAAAAACCAGTTAAGTATAAATTTGATATCCGTTGTGAACCTCCGGCAAATATTTCTGTTCCATGGCCGTTGAAAGCGAGGAATCTCAGACATCTAAAAATTGAAACCTGCGAATTGGAACATTATCTACGTGAATATACCCAACAGTCTTTTATAAACATTCCGGATGAACTCGAGTATCTTCATGTTGTCAATAGTGTTGTGATTATTGATATAATGGATGTGTTAAGTATTGCCATGAATATTTCGAAACTTGATAAAGATTTTAACTGTGGACACGAAGAAACATTACGACATTTTACATTCAGAAATGTTAGTTTTGCTTTCGGTAAGTCCATAGAAAATTTTTTGACAAGTATGTTTAACAACGATACTGATTCTATGTCAAATGAAATCATAAACACGGGATCTGAAATGGTACCAAAATCTCGCCTAATCAGTCATAAATGTATATATCAATATCTTGAATATGTGGACCTCAGCATCAGCAATCAAACTTCAAAATTTCACACAGAGCTGTCCACTGAAAATTCGGTGTTTCCCGCTTTAAGAGTCCTCAATTTATCCGATACTGGACGTCTTAGCTTTGCAGAGGCTCATAGAAAATGGTTTCGTTATTATCCAAAACTAGAGGTGATGGACTTATCATACAACTTCTTCACAGAGCTAGAATTTGACACAGCAGCTGATGTGTGGGATGTTCCCATGTTGACAATGAACATCTCCCACAACAACATCTCTGAATTCAAGGTTGACAAACTAGAAGAACTTGTAGAAATGAAAAAGCTTTTCATTGATTTTAGTCACAATCCCCTGAATTGTTCTTGTACAGAAGAGGCTAGACAACTCATTACTTATGTTAACGATCCATCGAAATGGCTTTTACCAAAGTACCGAAGATACAATTTTATGAAGGACTTGGAGTGCATGTACCCTAAAAGTATTCGTGGAAAACGACTAGCAGATCTAAAAGTGGAGGATCTAAACTGCAAACTTGAGCGTCTTGAAAAAATAGCAGTTGAGGCTGTTGTGTTTCTGAGCTTGCTCTCGGTTGTGCTCATCATTGTCATCATAATCTTGCTAAAATTCAGAAGAGAAATCAGAATATTAACTTATACAAGATTTAACATCGTTTTACCATGTCAACCTATTGAAACATTCGAAAATAAGAAATTTGACGCTTTTGTTTCCTATAGTAACCATGACCAAGACTGGGTCACCAGTGTGTTTGAGGATGCTGCTTCAAATAACCCTCTTGGCAACTTTAAGTTCTGTTTACATCACAAAGACTTCATGCCAGGAAAAACAATTTTTGACAATGTGATAGACTGCGTGGAAGCCAGTCGACATACTGTAATTGTTCTCTCAAAGCATTTTTTGAACAGTCACTATTGCATGTACGAATTTCATGAGGCATTTCAACAAAGCATTTACGAGAGAAAACGGCATTTGTTGGTTATCATGATGGAAGATATTCCTACTAATGATCTTCCTAATGATTTAAAACGCTGTCTGAAGACATTTACGTATATTCGGAAAGATGATAACATATTTATAGATAGACTGGTATACGCCTTGTCCTACAAAGGCCAAAAAGCCATGGTCACTGATAGCCGGTGTCGAAGTGCCGCCTACTCAAACCAAACGTCTTGTGAGACGGACATAACAGAAACTGGTAGTGATGGAAACTCGAGCCCGATATCAATCATGGATCGACATAACATATTCCCAGACCTAATCAACGAAAAGGACATCGTTAGTGTTAAAAATGAGAAAAATAACTTTCTATGATCTAGTGGAATGAAGGACATCGTCAGTGTTAAAAATGAGAAAAATAACTTTCTATGATCTAGTGGAATGAAGTTTTTATTTGCAGGGACCATTTATTATTGTTGTTTTGAATATCTCAAGACTAATTAGTATTACTAAAATTATTGTTATACTGTAAGAAATGGGGTGTCTACTGTGGAAATGGCAATACGTGTACATAATACACTGGAGTAGTTTATATCATGTAGTGGACCATGTTAAATTAAATGTACCTGTTTATTATGTAATTCATTATAACCTATGGTTTCTTCTTCTCAGCGTAGCAAGTGCTCTTTTAATATAAATTTCATACTGGATTTGATTATCATTCTCGTGGTAAGGACATGTCTCATTATAGAAACCCACCCCACCCCCTAAATGAACACTAGGACCTGTTAGATTCAATGTTTATTGTGAATGTCTTAGAAAGTGTTTAGTTCATTAGATTTGAAATTACGCTGTATATAGGATAAGGATGTTGTAATAAATATTCAAGTGACAAACTGAAATAAGCAGCTGATTGTAGGTAAACAGTGGCGATACAGATAGCGCTTCCTAGTGACACATTGGGATGATGTCACAATGTAGTATTAAAAAATAATGTATTGTAAGTTTCCTTAAGCTCTGTCAGTGCTGTTTAGCTGACGATAATGTGACGTAGTCAACTAGGCTCTTAAAGCGTTATTGACCAAGACTTTGTGTAATGATTAGTGACACAATTCTGCACACAAAAACATGAGAACCATTCACGATTTGTTAAAATGGTGAAATACATTGTATAGTTTATTCTGTCATATTATAAAGTATGATGTATTTTGTACATTTTTTTTTCCTTATGTAGGAATATGTATATAAAGACACTTATATTGTAACGACAAAAAACGTAACATAGTAATAAATACGAAACTACCTGATAATTTTACTTGGTTATATATGCAATGTAATATACATGTTTCTCTTAATTATCAATTCATGAATATTCAAAACACATCGTGCGACGATGTAGATATGCTTTTGTTTACAAGATTAGATTTTGATTTAAAGACGTAAAATACCATGGCAAGCTTCCAACACTTTGGTACAAAACGATGAAAGGCACCTCATGGTGCCCAAGATCTTTTTTACTTTAGTGGGAGCAATCTGTACATGTCTGTTTGTATTTTACGTCCCCATACGGAGAATATTTCACTCATGAAGTGTTACTGATTTTGACCTATATATGGTGCTCAAAACGCAAAGGAAGACCATTATTATGGCAGAGGGATTTATGTCGTTTCTTTGTCATAAAAAGCTAGTACATGTATATTCTCTTAATCGTAAATTGTATGTCATTAAGAATTGAATAGTCTTATAGGCGTGGTAAGGTTTGCGCAAAAGCGAATGCTTCATTTTCCTTAAAAAGACGATGAAAACTTTGATCAATATTTACATCAAGTTCAACAATATTTACAATGACAGATCGACTGTTTTCCATTAATTAACAACCACTGTATTCGATTCAACAAAGTATTATTTGACATTGAACTCTCTTTAAAGAAAATGTGAAAGCGAATGTAACTTGCTATTTTCTTCAATCAATACTATTACAACAAATGTTTTTTTGTTTAATTGTTCATGTGTAATTAATCATCATTAATTTATTGGGATAAGGAAATACACGCGACAAGTTCCAAGTTTATTACTGACCTTAAAAGACATTTATAAAAATGGCATTAATAATGTTGACATAATGTATGTATAACTATTTCTTCGGGCTGTGTTTTTATACATATCTAACCACGAAGAGTGCCGATAAATGTACTTATTCTTTAATGAAACTAAATGACTATATGTGAACTTGAAAGTAGGATACAATGCATAAATCATAGAAAATTAAAAATAACTACCGAAATGGGGGAAAACTGCAAATAGTCATCGATTCCTATACCAGGGACCGGATATTGGTCAATCACGGTTGTCCTACGGGCATCAAACCGAATTCGATATTCCCAATTTCATTATTAGCTCACATGAGCCTATGTACAGCAGAGGATGACAAAAACAAAAGCAAAAAAAAAACCTGCGTAATTTTCTCTCCAGATGTCTCGCTTTTCCAATAACCTTTTAAAATATTCATTTACAAGTGCGAATGAATCGGCGACTACCGATAGGTACCGGTATGTAGCTCAATGTGTCTTGCGTTGCCGTGTATTCCACAAATCGCGCCTTCCAGAGCAGACATGGAATTCATTACGGTTTTTTGTCGACAGATTAAATTACGTTCCCAATCGGTGACAACACTTAAATGTTACCTGCCATTTTTCAGCAATAGCAATGACAGGTGATATTCTTTGACTTTCTGCACTTAATCAGAATCCAAATCAGAGTTGATTGTTGTCAAACAAAATTATCTCTCACGTTATCATAACATTGTTTCCTTGAATTACTGTTAAAATTGAACCTCCATGACGTATTCTTCAAAATAGACGGGCGCATGGGGTGTATAAAATAGCTATTGACATTCAACGGTAAATCTTCGCAGGTTTATTTTTTATATCATATTTCTCAATATAAGCATTGTGACTCCCAAATGACCTTTCACCTACAAAAGAACAAAAGTACCGCAAACGGTACAACATACGCCCATTGGACCTGTAAGCACCGTATGCACTCTGGACTAATATCGAATACACAGGGATTTTGTTAGGGTCTGTAGGGGGCCGAAATAAGGCCCCATTCCCAATGCTAAAAAGCAGATATTTTCCCCAATTTTTGCTTTGAAAGTAGCCTAATTGTTCATAAATCTTCTTCACAGGCCCACGAAGAGCCAGGAGTCCAAGTATACCTTAATGCACCCTGGATTGGTTTTCTCCCTACTTCTTTGTATGAAACATTTTTCCCAATTTCAAGCAAATGTCGCTATTTTTCCCACTTCGAAAGGTTCGGGCCCTTGAAATCAAGACTTCAAAAAAACAATGACACATTCCGAATAGAAAATGTACGTCATGGTGCATCATTCTATCTGACATGTGAATTGATATGTTTTTCACTGTGAGGGAGGTTGTGACAAAATGTCAGTGCAATATCTGTATCGATGATGAGGAAAAGTCCAGAAAACTATTTGACCTACTTTTAGCTCTAAAGTACGTCACAATTCACCAATCAAGTTAAAATGTGAACTGATCATGTATTTATCCGAGAAGGTTGTGGCAAGATTTAAGAACAATATCTGTAAAATAATGGGATTTTTTTTTTTGAAAAATGTTTGACCTACGTTTACCCCTATACATGTAGTAGGTCATGATGCACCAATCCAGCTGAAATGCAAACTGAACTCGACATTCGTCCGAGAGGAAGCCTGTGACTAAATTTCAGGGCAATATCTGTATCAGTAACAAAAACAAGGTTTTTCTACTAAGTGATACTATGAATTTGACCTTGAAAAACTAGACTGACATAAAGTGTCTGTGTACCAAGCTTGGCAGTCCTAGCCCCCAACGGTTCGGTCTGTATCCTGTCTGCAAGGTTTTCCTACTAAGTGATAATACGACCTTCACTTTGAAGAACAAAAGGCGTCCTCCACTTGTCATGAAGGGTGTGTGTACTAGGTTTGACGGTTCTAACCCCAATAGTTCGGTCTGTATTCTGCCTACAATGTTTTCCTATAAACTGATACTTTGACCTTGAAACAATAGGTATCTTCGTCTCATCATGGTGATTAAATGTACCAAGTTGCAAGATCCTGGAGCTTACTGTTCATTTTGCCTATAAAGTCCGGAAAGACGGACGTCATACCATAATGATATTCTCTCACCAGAGGGCGCGTAACGCAAGCTTCGCTGTAGTGCTCGCAAATGGATCACGCGCTCGTCCTTTTCCGTAACCACTGGCAGCCGAAAAGGTGGTCACAGAGTACGAATTTGTTGTACGCGTCGTGTGATTGGTTTTCAAAGACATTGCTTAGTCTCGGGATTATCCGAAGGGTCTCGGGATTATTCGCGGACCAATCACACGACACGTTATAAATTCGTACTCTGTGACCTCGTTTTTGGCTGCCACACTTGGAAGAGAAGAAGCCCTGTCCGATCAATGCACGCAAGATTGTGTCAAATAAAAGAGATGAGATGGGTTTTGAGTTGAAGAAACTTGTAATATGACATCTCCCCGACCTGCCGCTCACCAAAATTCCTTAGGTAACGCTTTAATTACTTGGAAAATGTGTCCCGAAACGGGGACCCCTGTATGTTTACAAATTTTTGTTTCTTGCCTTGTGTATTTTGTTATACCGGTAGAAGGCCAATCTCTAAAGCTTACAAAAAGCGTAAAACGATTACATGAATTGAAAGAGGGATGAAATAGACTGGGAATTCATACATTTCAGAAAAATTATTGCCTCAAAAAAAAAATTATGAAAAAAGGGGGTAGTAATATCCATACTTCAGGTGCCTGTGCACACACACACACACACACACACACACACACACACACACATATATATATATATATATATATATATATATATATATATATATATCTGTATATTCCACAACGAATAAAACATATTCTGCCCAACATAACAAGTTCTGGTCAGGCAGGATTTATACCTGGGAGATATATCAGAGAAAATACACGTCTTGTATATGATCATTTTGAATTTATAGAATTAAAGGATATTCCAGCACTGCTGCTCATGATGGACTTTGAAAAGGCTTTCCATTCAGTTTCATGGAAATTTATTCAAGAAACTCTAGAATTTTTCAATTTTGGTCCACAGGGTGGGTTGAAAATGATTGATGACATAGGGTTTTACATATAAAAGCTTTGAAATCAACATGGATAAGGAGAATTATTAATGACAGACGCGTGGCCAGAAAGAAAATGAAGTGCACGCAACGTATTGCAAGGGGTCTGGGGGCTGCCGTGTTACTAATTATGGCATTATAAACTACAAATTGTGTAAAAATAGTACAATTGTCATTATATTATAGATAATTGTTCTAATTATTTATCTTAAGGTATGTATACATTTGTTTTCATGAATGGAAAGCACTGAAAGAAAATTTTACATAATATATGCCTCATTTTTACGAAAAGTGTACAAGAAACATTGAGAAAATTGGACATTACGTCATTTTTATGGAGATTCCGCTGACACAAACATTTAAATTTGATACTAAATTAAGGATCAGCCTCTGCTTAACAGAAAACATTAAAAAAAAAATCACATGTCATCACATTTATTTTTATCCCAGGGCCAATAATGTAGAGGCACTCCCTTTGAAATAGACAATGAGAATCATTGCAAAAATTTAATGTAACGGCACTTTAACACATATTTCTCTTACCAAAGAATAAACTTTTTATGCTTAATAAAAAATAAACATCTGCTTAACAGAAAACAGTAAAATAATCTTAATATTACTGCATTTATTTGTATCCAAGGGCCAATAATGTAAGGTACACGGAAAAAGCAATATGCGTTTCATAACAAAGTTATCATTATTAACATTTTAAATAGACAAGTAAGAATTAAAATAAAGTCATCATTTAGTTTTCATTCTAAATGAAATCCAATTTTGGTAATACTATGCATGAACTTTGCCTCATACAACAGAAAAAAATGTTTGTGTACTACATGTACATGGCTCAATTTTACACCACATGAACAGCCTTTGAGACATTGATACATATATACAGTAAGCATATATATAAACACACGATCTACATTTTGTAAACACAAAATAAAATATAACAGTCTTAAAGATTTGACAAATACTGTACAACTTTTCCAAAGACAGATTTTGACTTTGACACTCTGGGTTTCTTAGAATCTTGCAAGTTCTCACTAACACGTTATGAATACCATTGTTAGGATATCGCAAGTGAATAACCTTCAGTTTAGGCAACGATAAAGAAAGTCCCACAAGCTTCTTTTGTGTTGTGGAAAATAACTTTCTCTGCAACAAGGGGGTCCAAAGATTCCTTACATTTATAATGTGATTTTAACTTTAAAGTCCTTTAAAAGGTTAAGTCTATTTAACTGGTGCAATAGAATTGGAATGTCAACATTTTGAATGTTGTGTCCTATCAAAATGGCATTTGGAAAGCGTGACAGGAATTTAATAAAATTATGAAGTCCATCAGCTGCTGTTGTTGACTCTACACTTAGACCTTTATGCTTGAGGACACCTCTAACATATGTAAGTCCTGATGATAAAAAATCAGATTAACTTTATTTTTATGCATATACCAAATGCTCTGCAGAAGAAAGAAACAGACCAGTGAATTAACATGACTTGTTCATTTTTTGTTCAAAACTGACATTTTATGTTCAAAGCATCTGATGCTGGAATACTGATGCTGCAAGTTGGTTTCATGTACATATCGAAGGTATCTTTTCCACAAACAGAAGCTATTTGGATAATTTCTGATGTTCTGGCTGATATGAGAAAATGGTATATTTCTTAAAACTCTTTGAAATGTCTCTCAATTTAAATCTTATCTTTGACAATAAAGAGTTTACACAAACCTAGTCCAGTTGTTTCAAGATCAAAAAATATTGATGGAGTGCAATGAAGAGACACTTTAGTGGGCTCAATGTCGATGTCTTGTGAATTAACAGATTCCTCCAGCCCAATCTTTGAACAATAGCTTGCACCTATGAAAATAAATAGATTTGTGTATACATGCAACCGTTAATCAGTTCTTCCCCTAAAGATTATCCATACAGAGTTTAACGATTCAGAGTTTGAAAATCCCTTTGTCATTCAAATCCAAAATAGTTACCTTCTAAAACAGACTGAGTGACATCTTTTGACGCTCTCATTTTCGTTAGTTCTAGACGACGGTGTTTCACACTTTTTTTGAACTTGGGCTAATCACTGTCGCTTTAATTTTCTTGCCAATTTTATTGTATATTTAACAGTGAATCTTCCTGTGGACATGTGGCATCGTTTGTTAAGCTGAAAGAACATTCAGATTTTATTATGTAAGATGGGCAATGGAAGTTGTCATTAATCATCACTACATTATAGACACTGTAATAAATAGACATTTCGTATCAACAAGAGAGAACAAAGAAACTTTAAAATGGAAAACATCAAACATGAAACAAAAAATAACACAACCCAGACTAAAATAAAATCAACAAACCAAATAACCTACTAGTAACTCAACTGTTCATAAACGACCTCTGATATAACTGTAACCCTCATTCTTTGACAAACAGTAGCCGAGACTCTTGTTTTCAAACTCTCAGAGCCTCCATAAAACCTGCCATCATTACAATTTATCTGTTTACTGAATTCTTACGCACTGTTTCTCTTTTATTAATAATCATCGAATTACTTTCAAGAGCAGAAGGTACCTACAGCCGTTGGTTGGGTGGAGAGTGGCTTGCCGTAAGGAAGGTACCTACAGCCGTTGGTTGGGTGGAGAGTGGCTTGCCGTAAGGAAGCAGAAGGTACCTACAACCGTTGGTTGGGTGGAGAGTGTCTGGCCGTAAGGAAGCAGAAGGTACCTACAGCCGTTGGTTGGGTAGAGAGTGGCTTGCCGTAAGGAAGGTACCTACAGCCGTTGGTTGGGTGGAGAGTGGCTTGCCGTAAGGAAGGTACCTACAGCCGTTGGTTGGGTGGAGAGTGGCTTGCCGTAAGGAAGATTCTTTGGTTTGGTTCCTTCTGATCACAATGAGCCACAATTCTTATGTTCACCTCACCTTGGCGTACATCGTTTAAACAGTAAAACCAGAGAACGTATCCATGTACAGATTGCCGATAGCACTGTGAATATATGCACAACAGCCTGATGCCTTTGTATTAGAAAAGATAATTAAAGTATTCGGTTTCCATCGTAATTCTTGCGGTTTTTTTCTCTATTACTATTTTTCTTACGATTTTTGTACACGCAAATTCTCTCAAATGCATAGACATATTTTTGTTGAAATTTAAGGAATGGTAAGAGTTATTTCCTTATACTCGATAGCTTTTTTCTTCAATTTTGATTACGTCATTTATTAGTAAATCGCTTTATCGATTTTCAGAGTGTCAGTTGTTAAAATGATATAAGATGTTTAAGAGAAAGATGAGGGTAATGGATAAACCTATTTGACGACATCGAGTCTTATGGACTGATCCCTTAAATAAAGTGCCACGGGTTTAAAGTATTTCTTAAATATTTTGAAGTCTTTGACGAATTTATGAACTTTGTAATAGGAAAGGAGAAAATGCAACTGACCAGACCGGGATTCAAACCCGGGCCACTGATTCTCTAGTTAGGTTCTCAACCAACTGAGCAATCTGACCACAGGCGATAGAACCCGTCTGACCGCCACATTTTCCCCTCCTTTAATGTCTTCACACCTTGAAGACGTCAACCCAGGATGTTCCCCTGGCAGGCATTTTCACCTTTCAGTTCCAGGGACTGGTCTACTGCACAAAATGTAACGGGTAGGGAGAAAATGCAACGGACCAGACCGGGATTCGAACACGGACCCCCTGAATCTCCAGACATGTGCTCTCCCATCTGAGCTATATGACCACCGGCGATCGTAAAAAAATCCTGTTAAACGTTTTTCTACAAAAGTTATAGATTATGAATAGACCCATTCAACAATATCAAGTTTTAGGGACCAGTTCCGCATATAAGGGCCAAGGAGGGGTCGAAATATTTCCCTAATATATCAAAATATATGAAAAATTTGTGAAGCATTATTGAAACAAAGTTGTTCCTTCTGATGTTTTGCAACTACTTATGTTAGCAAAATGATCGTTATGTAACAAGGGATTGCTGATGTCACCAACATGATGATCCTATATGTAATGGGGGTTTCAAATGGGCCTTATGTTCGAAATTGATTCTTTCAATATCGCTAAAACTACAGACATTTTTGTAAAGTATTACAGAACAAAGGTTAATTGCTCGTTAATTTAAGGTCAGAATTGTCATATGTATTGCATCGTATCATTACAGAATCAAACGGAAGACGTCCTCTTTGTTCACAACGAGATCGTGGCTACTTTTAAAAAAAATTACATTCACTAATTCTATGTCTGTAATATTGTTTGATTATATATTGTTTAGCGTCCCTCTCGAGAAGTTTTCACTCATATGGAGACAACGCCATTGCCGGTGAAGGGCTGTAAAATTTAGGCCTATGCTAGGCGCTTACGGCCTTTGAGCAGTGAGGGTTCGTTGATTGTAACACCTGCTGTGACACGGGACCTCAGTTTTTGTGGTCTCATCCGAAGGATCGTCCCATTTAGTCGCCTCTTACGACAAGCAAGGGGTGCTGAAGACCTATTCTAACCCGGATCCCCATGGGAACATAAACCTTTACTGCTACATTGCATTCAGTTGTAGATGAAGGCACTGTACCGCAGTAACAAAACATGTGCAGCTGTATATACTTTTATAAACGAATTTTTTAATCACAAAATGTTTTAATAAGTTATATAAAAGGATCCATCATAATATAATTGAATCTTATTATTTCATTCAAAGGATTTAATACATTTCTGTAGAATCTCTCTCTCTCTCTCTCTCTCTCTCTCTCTCTCTCTCGCATTCTTCATTGACAATATCTACGTAGTCTTTGATGATCAAGTCAACAGTTTGATGGGATTCCCATGGGCATGAATTGTGCTTCTTTATTACCTGGCCTGTTTTTATGGTTTTACGAGGCAGAATTTAATCAAAGGCTTCTAAATGAGAAGAAGAGACCTCTTGTTGTGGCTTTCGATTCAACAGTTTAATACAATAATCATTTTAATTCATATGTCGATTCGATATATCCCAGTAAACTCGAAATAAAAGACACCACAGAGTGCTTCACATTTGCTTCATACTGAGATATTTTATTGAACATAGATATTAACGTCAAACTAACTACTCAACTTTATGGCAAACAGGATGACTTCAGGTTTTCCATCGTCAACTTCCCATATTTATGTAGTAATTTTCCATTATCACCTCTTTATGGTTTGTGTGTCTTAATTGATCCGATACGCAAGACCTTGATCTGTGTATGATTGGTTTTTAAACCGAGACAGGCTACTGACAAACAAGTTGAAGTTACGGTTGAAGTTGATATTCCATGAGCACCTGCATATGGTGTTTGTGTTTCTCAACTGATTCGATACGCAAGAGCATGCTCTGCGTATGATTAGTTTTGAAATCGAGGCAGGCTACTGACAAATAAGTTAATGGTAAAGGGGTTTCATTAGTCTAAAGTGAAAATTTCGCAACTTCTAAGGTCGTTATAACGACCTAATGTACAAATACAACCTGTCACTAGGTCGAATGCTGTCTGACATGTTTCATATCAATTATTAGGTCGTTCTTTACATACTGATTCTGACTACGGATTACTCCATTTACACGATCAAGATATAGATATGGGATTCTCATTCCTCCTAGGCAACTGATCCCACCTCTGGTGTGTCCAGGGATATCTGATATTAAAGTAAAAGTTATACATGTAGAATTGATGAAACATTCTGCAAAAATAAGGCATATCTAAAACAAAGATAGTTAATCAAAAAATAAAGCGTCCGAAGATAAAACCATAATTGTATATCAAAACTAGTAACCATAAACACTCAGCATAGCAGAAATATATCGGTTGGTTATGGGTAATTTTAAGCAAAACTATTCTTGCTGATAGCGTATGACTGCATAGCTTCACCAAAATACTCCCATATAAAATGTACAACAGTAATAGGCTAATTGAGTTTACTGGCAGACTAAAGATGTAATTATTGAAAAAAGATTTGCACTGATCTTAATTCGGTCATTAGTGAGGGAAAAAATCCTCAGTACATATATGATTTACAAAATTTTAATTATAAAATCAATTGAATTCATCAAAAATTGTAAAAATTACGTACATGAAGCAGGACAAAGATTGAATCATGATCAAAATAAAAAAAATATATACATGGATAGGAAAATCTTGCGAAGATTAGATGTTGTTAGACCCCTGTAAATCATTCCCTCTGTATAACTGTATACAATTTAAAGTCCAGCAAATCCAATGATTGGACTGGCCGGCACGCTGATGTTGGGTTGCTCATTCGCTGGTGCTCGAGCTAGCTGATAAAGATTCGTGTCAAGATTGTTCATACGAAATCCCCTTCTTATTTTCCTTGCTGTTCCAAGACTTTTTCATACTTTAAAAAAATCTCTAGGTTTTTAGTTACCACAAATGACATCTGATACAAGTTGTTGATAATGGAAAATCTTATGAATGACAGACACAGTAATAAAACCAAAAAATGTAATCAAGCTGACAGAGCAGGTTTTGGCGCAATACGTCAAAGAAAAATATGGATCCACGAGTGAGATAAAAAGTTGCAACGAGTGAATTTCTGAAGGGTTGTAAATTTACAAGGGTATTAAAAACGTGCATTGGCCGGATCTCGGGCAACAAGTGCTTTGTTGAACCTGTGGAACAAAACGTTACCTGAGGCCATAAGCACTCGACATCAGTCAATAAATGTTCTGTCATGTTATACAAGCTCACTGCGACTCTGTTTTTGCTGCAAGTTTTTTTCATGCTTAGAAAATCACTGAGCTGATGACGAAATGTTTTGGAATAACCTTCAACAAGATTCAATAGAATGTGCTTGCATTTGGCTTTAGATTTGCCAGAAGGAGAACTGCAATTTTTTGTAACAGGGTAGAAAGATTATGCATATCGAAAACTTCTAAATGACGGAAGTAGTGTAACCTTTGATAAGCAGTTATATGTAGGGCTGAATTATGTCAAATTCACGTAAACTTAACCAGTTCTGGTTTATTCGATTAATATTATAGGTATGTTTTTAAATATTTGTAAGTGCCATTAACGAGTAACTCCCAAATGACCGCACAATCGCGCTTTATACTGAAAGAAAGGTAACTCTATAACTTCAATTTAAACTGCTTTTATCACGAATTGTCTCGAATTCTGTAAACCTGTTATGGTCTGATTTTTTCTAGTCAAAAGAGCGAAAACCTTGATGAAAAAACTCCACAAATATATTAATATTTGAATTTGGTAAAAATGATCGAAATATAAACATTCGGCAAAAACTTTTGTCGCCGGAGTCCGAGGACAAAATCATTTAAATGATGAAATACTCTTATTTAAATATTAAAGAGCTCAACATTTTCTACCCTATGTCTAATCATAATAATTTTAGTTCTTGACCTAGCATGCATATTGCGGCTGCTAAATAACTGTCGATGTTCTGTGAGGATGCTTGTCTGTTGGTTTCCTGTAGGCCTAACCATGCTGCTGTTACTGATCTCTTGGTTAAACCTACTTTTCTGTAGCAACGACACCGCAGCTTGCAAAAGTTTAGCAGCTTCTGATGTGTTGGCGTTCTGAGAGTTCGACATGGTTGGCAATACGCCGGTTTCGAGATAAATCCGAGTTATTTCCCTTTGGAGAACTCTCGTACTTAGTAAGGTGCAAAACAACTTGTTTACACGCGGGAGTGGGACAAATATTCATCACTGCATAAGTGAATCTCCTCAGTAAGTGTATCATACGCAGTTTCATCACCCAATTTCGACTGATACACAAACTAAGTAAATGACAAGTATTCAAGAAGTAATTAATACTTAGAATTCTTATTATATCACGTTATTTTGTTGCACCTACCTATCATATCCAGGACATTGCTTGGAAATGTGGCATTGTATTTATGTTTCCACTTTAGTAAAACATTTCTTTTGATAGCATTCAATATTTTCTACATCAAGTATTTAAAAAAGAAGTCGGTTTTCATATATTTTATCATCTTTCTCGCTGGCTGTAGTACCACTTTGTCCCACCTAAGCATTCAAAGTTCCACTAAATGCACCTCCTACACAGGAGAGCTCTAATCTCGAAACTGGCGTATTTGACAGGAATTACATTTTAAAATATGTACACATTAACAGTGATCAATCTCACAACTCCTATAAGCAATACAAAATAGAGAGTGGGGCAAACATGGACCTCTGGATATACCAGAGGTGGGATCAGGTGCCTAGGGGGAGTAAGATCCCCCTGTCGACCGGTCACACACGCTGTAAACCCTAATATCTTGATCTGGTAAACGGAATTATCCATAGTCGTAATCAGTGTGCTAAGAACGGTCTAACAATCGGTATGAAACACGTCAGACAACATTTGACCCAATGATATATTGTATTGGCAAACTAGATCGTTATAACGACCATAGAATTTGCGAAATGCTGACTTTAAACTAGACTGTTGAAACCCCTGCACCATCAACTTGTTTGTCAGTAGCCTGCCTCGATTTAAAAACTAACCATACGCAGAATAAGTTCTTGCGTATCGAATCAGTTGAGAGATATAAACACCATATGCAGGTGATATTAGAATATTGCTATATAGATATGGGAAGTTGACGATGGAGAAGCTAAAATCATCCCGTTTGTCATAGAGTTGAGTTGTTGGTTTGACGTTAGTATCTACTTTCAATAAAATATTCAGGTACATGTATCAAGCAAGAGTGGAGGGCTCTTTTATTTCGAGTTCACAGGGATATATCGAATCGACATAAGAATTAAAAGTTATTATTATATAGCTAATAAATAGTCTATTATAAAATCTGCGTAAAATCTAGAGAATGTTAGCGTTCAATATCCTAAGAATTTATTTGAAGCTGCGAGTTTTCGGGTCGTATGGGGCTTTAATGAATATTTGAAGGTATGTTTGGACACAAGTATAGTAGGAAAATATGTTAAGAATTTTTTGATATTAAATTTATGAGACAGCAACACAAGAATACAAAGATATCAGACCTCAACCGTGCGCAGCTTTTTGTGCGCTGTAAATCGAAGGTTTTTATAAGGGGTGGATCTGTAGCTCTCTGTTCCGTCACAATATTTTTTCAGACAGCTACAGTTCTGCAGGTAAGTACAGACTAGCTGTGGCTTCTTGAAATGACGTATGTAATATATTATGCGCGCTATGCCTGATAACTCTCAAAATGATAACAAAAAGCGAGGTAACTCATGAAGTGACGAAGTAATTCGTATGAAGGAGTTCCCTTCCTCCTAAATGAAACCATTCTTATGAAAGATATTATAACAAATGAATTTATTAAAAGACTATGCACTGATTTTCTCCTTCCTTATTTCGCGCCAGGATGCAGTTGAATTAAGTTTGTTACGCTGACCTTTCACTGACTTATTTCTATGCCTTCCTCGAGCACGTTTCCGTTCTGGCTTCATCGTAGGGGCTGTTCTTCAGTCATCATTGCCTTCTCTCATGAGCACTTGTCCTAGTTAGTCCCATCGTTTTCTTTTTACTACACCTAACACTCTGTTGCACACAGGAGCAATTTTTTTCATAAGTATTTACATTCAGGGGTTTTCGCCGTATAAACCAATCTTTAGGCGGTACACTTCTTTAATTTTCGTTGGGAAAATGAAAATCATAGCATTCTACACCAGGAAATTATATCAGCGTGTTTTATACATCATAATTAATTAATCATTATTTCTGATATTCTGATATTTCTATTATACAGAAAATATTTCCTTTGACAATTTATAGAAATACTTGCACATGTATACATTAAAATTCTAAACTTTACTTCAATTGAGTATTGTAAAATGTCGACATTAAGGAAGTGCTGAGGATCGATGGGAATTCTGTGTCAATAAAAAAATACTAATTATAGGAGATTCCTAATAATTCATAACGAGGTTTAAAGTGAACATTAATGTGTTCAGAATAAGAATTAACAGACACCGCAAACTGACATGAAATGCCTTCCAATTTGTCAACATGAGGTAATAGCTTTAAAATGAAACATTATTTCAATAGCCTACTCCCACCCCTGAATTCCTTGTCGTGAATCTGCAGTTGATGCCTGTCTGAAAAACTACGAATTTGGTACGAAATAATTCACTGGTTTGCTTGATATTCCAGTACTATAATGACATTGCCGTCATTTACCGGTTTGTTTGATATTCCGGTAATAGTCACATTGTCGTTATATACCGGTTTGTTTGGTATTCCGGTAATAGTCACATTGTTGTTATTTACCGGTTTGTTTGGTATTCCGGTACTACAGTCACATTGCTGTTATATACCGGTTTGTCTGTTATTTCGGTACCACAGTAACACTGTTATTTATCGGTTTGTTTAATATTCCCGTAATACAATAACGTTTTTGTTATTTACCGGTTTGTTTAATATTTTGGTAATAGTCACATTGCTGTTATATACCGGTTTGTTTGATATTCCGGTACTACAGTCGCATTGTTAATATTTAGCGATTCGTTTGATATTTTGGTAATAGTCACATTGCTGTTATTTAGCGGTTCGCTTGATATTCCGACAATACAGTCGCATTGTTGTTATTTAGCGGTTCGTTTGATACTCCGACAATACAGTCGCATTGTTGTTTACCGATTTGTTTGATATTCTGGTGATTGTTGTTGGTTGTATGTTGTTTAATGTCCCACTCGAGAATCAATCACTAATATGGATAGGCATAGGCCTAGATTGTGAAACCCTTGCTCGGTGCTTACGGCCTTTGAACAGGGAGGGATCTTTATCGTGCCACACCTGCTGTGACACTGGGCCTCGGTTTATGATGCATTCACATTGTTTTTATTTACAGGTTTGTTTGCTATTCCGGTAATAAAGTCACATTGTTGTTATTTAGCGGTTCGTTTGATATTCGGGTAATACAGTCACATTAATGTTATATACCGGTTTGTTTTATATTCCAGAAATAGTTTGGTTTTTTTTTTTTTTTTTATTTCTTTTATATTCCAGAAATGGTTACTTTGTTGTTATTTACCGATTTGTTTGATAGTTTGTTAATACAATCACTTTGCTGTTTTTTACCACTTTATTTGATCTTTCAGTAATACAGTCCCATGGCTGTTATTTATCGGTTTGTTTAAAATCAAAGATATAAAAGTGATATTAATTTTGTGAGAAATGCATATATTTTTTATATGGACACCGAGATCCATGCAGAGAGTATATAAGCGAAGTTAAACCTAGGCCTCCTATGGGGAAAAGTCCGTTTCCGCATGCACAAGTGCACGTTTTCACTGGAGCCAATTGGAATATCGCTCGGTCTTTTCCGTCAAGTCGAAAAAAAACTAACTAGAAGTTCGAGCGTTGTCCCGATTGCAACAGGGTTTGATGATTATAGACCATTCATCACGATAAATTAAAAGCTAGGTTATTTTGACATCATCGACAGTTCCTCCTTCAACAAAAATGGAAAACGGAAATATTCATATCTTAGTAATCAGTCATCAAAAATTACTGTGTTAAACACCACTCTGATTCCATGCACAAGTACTCTGAAGTTGAAATAAAAAAAATATGCTGGAGTTTCTCATTGACAATATCTTCGTAGTCTTTGGCGATCAGGTCTTCCAACGGTTCTGTTGGAATTCCCATAGGTACGAATTGTGCTTCTTTGTTAGCTGACCTGTTTTTATATTGTTATGAAGCAGAATTTATTCAAAAACTTCTACGTGAGAAGAAAAAATATCTTGCTATGTCTTTCAATTCGACATTTAGATATATTGACTACGTTTTATCTAATAATAATAATTTTTATTCATATGTCGATTCGATATATTCCTGTGAACTCGATATAAAAGACACCACTTCTGCTTCATACTTAGATATTTTATTGAAAATAGATATCAACGTCAAACTAACGTGATGATTTCAGCTTCTCTATCATCCCATATTTATGTAGCAATATCCCATTATCACCTGCATATGGTATGTATATATCTCAACTGATTCGAGATGCAAGAGTTTTTTCTGCGCATGATCAGTTTTGAATCGAGGCAGACTACTGATTAACAAGTTGATGGTGCAGGAGTTTCAACAGTCTCGATTAAAGTCAGCATTTTCCAAATTCCATGGTCGTTATAACGATCTAGTTTGCCAATTCAACCCATCATTGGGTCAAATGCTGTCTGGCGTGTTTCATACCGATTGTTAGGCCGTTCTTGTTATACTGATTTTGACTACGGATAACTCCGTTTACCTGATCAAGATATATGGTTCACGGCGGGTGTGACCGGTCGACAGGGGATGCTTACTCCTCCTAGGTACCTGATCCCACCTGGTACATCCAGAGGTTCGTATTTGTCCAACTCTATTTTATTTTGCATATAGGAGTTATGAAGTTGATCAATGTTTGTTATCGTCATCTTTCATTGGAACCAACTGGGTTAGGATGTGAACGTACACATGGAGGGGGTGGGGGGGGGGGGGTCAGCTGAATGTATCGGGATCAGCAATATTTCTTAAAGAATCGTCAATACAAATTTTAAAAGATGTTTTTATGATTTATTAAAAAAAAAACCTTTGTTTAGTATAAAAACGATTGATGTTATAGGGTCTAATTTAAATATAGCTACATGACAACACATGCACCCCAGCAACGCTCAACAATAGAAGTAATATACTAGCGCAAAAAAGAAACTGCATTAATTTTTCTATATTTGTTGTTTATATTTATAAAATCTATTCAATCGATAAAGGTGCTGTTTTTGAACAATATCGGATAGTACCCGACTCAGATGCACGGAGTTTTTCATGGTTAGTGAACACATGTTGTTTATTGAAGTGTTCGTACGCACGAGGTTTACTGGCCAATACTGTTTGGAGTAAGAAGTGTAAAAGGTTTGTATGGACACTATTCGTTAAGGAAAGCACTTTAGTTTTGCCACGACTCGGCGAAAATCAACGTAATCGTGCTGTTGGGATGCATCAAGCTGGAATGGCACAAAATATCGTAGCAAGACACTTTGGAGTTAATCGGAACACCATCCAGTCTTTATGGAGACGTTTCCAACGATCTGGTAACACTCGGGATCGACCACGTACTGGGCGTCCTCGTGTGACGTCGCGTCGACAGGACAATCACATTACACTTGTGCACCCGAGAAATCGTTTCCAGACAGCAAGTTTGACTGCTCGTAGCATTCCTGG
This sequence comes from Ostrea edulis, assembly GCF_947568905.1. Lineage (NCBI taxonomy): Eukaryota > Metazoa > Mollusca > Bivalvia > Ostreida > Ostreidae > Ostrea > Ostrea edulis. The sequence continues at coordinate 65,805,686 of NC_079165.1, forward strand.
ACTTCGACCAATCAGTTCAAAACAGTGCGTAATCGTCTTCGCGAGCACAACATCAGACCAAGACGTCCATAGGTGCGCCCAATACTGCTTCAACGTCATCGTATCACTAGACTAGCGTGATGCAGACGACATCTGCGATTTAGAATACAGGACTGGGCCAATATTTTATTCACTGATGAATCCAGATTTCATTTGGATAGCAGTGACGGCCGTTGTAGAGTGTATCGTCGCGTTGGGGAGCGGTACCAGGACGCTAGTGTTGTGCAACATCGACAATTCGGTGGAGATAGCGTTATGGTGTGGGGTGGAATAACAGCACGTGGAAGGACCCCTCTACAAATTGTCAATGGAAATCTCACCGGCGTACGCTATCGAGACGAAATTATTCAGCGCATGTGATACCCTTCATACAAAGACAGCAAAATCACATCACTTTGGAGCAAGACAACGCAGAGCCACATGTTGCAAGTGTAGTCAGGGACTTTTTTGTTCAACAGAATGTCGATGTCTTGCCTAGGCCAGCTGTTTCCCCCGATTTATCGCCGATTGGGATGAAATGGAACGACGTCTACACCGTTTACCAAATCAGCCAGTGACATTGGCTGATTTAGGCCAGGCTGTAACCAACATCTGGAACAACATCCCTCAAACATTTCTGAACACTTTAGTGGCATCAATGAGGCGCCGTTGTCAAGCATGCGTGAATGTAAATGGTGGTCACACGCGTTATTAACTTTGTTAATTCAAGTTCGAATACCAGTGTCTTTCGAGTGTGCTGAAATTGACGTTATTCGACGTTAACATTAATGGATTATGAAATGCTGTAACGAAAACATTTGTTAACAGCATTACAAAGAAAATAAAATTTGTTCATTGTTATTTTTAAATTATTTTTTCATATATTAAATAATGTACAGTTTCTTTTTTCCGCCAGTATATATTGTTTCCTTTATCTTAAAAATAGACATCATTCACGAAGTTGCACTGAGGTTTTGAAATGAAAAACGGCATTCAAGCTTGTGAGCATCAATATTTTGTTGCCAGATTATTCTCCATTGTCAACTTTCCATATTTCATTATCACTTGCATATAGTGTTTATATCTCTCAACTGATTCGATACGCAAGAGCTTGTTCTGTGTATAGTCAGTTTTTAAATCGAAACAGGCTATTGACAAATAAATTGATGGTACAGTGGTTTCACCAGTCTCGTTTAAAAGTCAGCATTTCGCAAATTGTACGGTCGTAATAACGATCTAATTTGCTAATACAACGCGTCAATGGGTACAATGCTTTCTGGCATGTTTCATACCGATTGATGCCGTTCTTTGCACATTGATTTTGATTACAGATTACTCCGTTTACCCGTCGAGATATATATGTAGGGCTCACGGCGGATGTGACCGGTAGACAGGGGTTACATACTCCTCCTAGGCATCTGATCCCACCTCTGGTATGTCCAGGGGTCTGTGTTTGCCCTACTCTTAATTTTGTATTCTTTATAAGAGTTATGAGATCGATCACTGTTTGTTAATATATTCACCTTTTCATGTCATTGGATTGAAATATGAAACTCAAACGTTATTAGTTAGACCAGATCGATTATGTCCTCTGTTTCAAATACGTGTATATCCATTACGCATATATATCATGACAGCTCTGGCAATAAAACTAATAATGAAATATTTCCATGTTTCAAGATTTCAAATACCTGTTTTAAAACGCATTTTATTTCAACCCAAAATATTAGGTTTCTGTTAGAAACACATGCCTATGGTCCATGCATTGCAGTCCTATTTTAAAGGACAGCAACTTGTTTCTTTCTTAAATCACAGTATGCAGGATTATTGCCGAGGTGTTATGCAACATATTTACTGGATTATGATAAATTTAAAAAAATGAGATAATTAAATGAAATCTCTTATTTCATTATTTCAAATTCTGTTGATTAGATACGATTTTATTACAAGTGAAAAGCAATATTCCCTCTACCACGAATATGCGGCAGTATCTACAGAAATTTGACTTGTTTCATGATAGAAACATTTTTAACTCAGTAGATTATATATTCGTTATTTTTTAACTCCCGACGATGGATACACCAAACATTATTTAGATACTTAATTCATAAAAATCATGTAAGACAATTATTATGAACTGCATGCCAGAAATTTTATTTGAAATGTACAATTCAAAAATAAATCAACGCAATTATGACGTACAAAAATATTCTCCTTTTCAAAAACGTATCAGTTTCCTATACAAAACAGACAGTCCCGGCTCCAGCAAAATCGCCCATCAGGAAATGTCTTTTTTATTTGACAAATTTCCTTTACTGCATTTCCCTCTTATATAGCATATATCTAAGCAACCTCTACGTCAATGTATATAATTTTTACAGACAAATTTCCAACACACTGCGTCTACATTATAGCTATATTATTTATAAAACTGTTTGTCTTCTCACAAAGAATGTAAATACACTTAAAACGTGGCTTAGAATGTTGTTGTATTTGATTAAGGAAAATAGTGGCAAGGGAAATAATGCTTGATACCTTTCCTTTAAACACCAGAAAAGGGTATGTCACGAAGCAACAATTAAGTTTATTGACTATAAGTTGAAAGAATAGTTATTTTTATTTTCAGTCACATTACATTTTGCTTTAACAAACACCTATGTCCTTTAATGTAGAAAAAGAAGTATTGAAAAGATTTCAAGATCAAATATTTTTTGTCTTAAAGCATTTAAAGACTTCGTAATACATCTGGGAAATTTGATCATTGATTTGATATAATTTTCATTGCTTAGAATCTACAGCATTGGAGTCAAGCCAGTTGACTGTTGTTTTTGTATACAATGAAGACAAACATGCCCATGTATAACATACTAAATTACTATCTTTACGAGAACTGCAAACCGGACTACTATAAAGGTCAGTTTGATTATAAGTGGAATTTTTTTTGTTGAAAAGTCCAACTGACATACACTGTAGGTATTCAATTTACAACTAGCTGTATTTAGTCAGTATACTATGATATATATCAAAATGTCAAAGAATGTAATGCACCAACAAAATGGCTTTAATCTCATGAAACTGCATTATATTTAGGAAAACGATACCAAATTATTCAAAGAAACACGGTGGAATGAACTCAAGTAGTGATCGTTACTTTCCGGTTGTCGGTTTTTTAAACAACATTTTAGACATTTTATATCAAAATTTTCATTTTCATTAAGCTATGCTTACTTTATTGTTAGAAATTGAATGATAGAGTTTAGTGATATCGGGAATTGTTCTTATTTACAAGAAGAAATGTCCTCCATTAAGAATGGAGTTGAACGTTACAGTCTTGTGAAATCGGAAATTGCTGCCTTCCATGAAGAGTAAACGTTATGGGTTTCCAAGAACATTAGTTATGAATAAAGATGGTTCAATACAATTCTTTTTAAAATATGTACTTTATAGCTATGCGGTCCACCTTGTATAATGCAGGCTGTCTATAAATATAGTATAAATAAGTTTGGATGAAATTGATAAAGGAGACAACAAAACTTCATCTATTTTCATATTTGTTAATTATTTTTTTTATCTTGGCCCTGTAACCTGTCAAACATTTGACATTCCAGTTAATAAACCACATCGCCAGTGAAGTGTGACGACGAAGTCCTTATAACTGTCAATTTACGTACAAGCTCTCACCTTGTTTCATAATTTGTCATTCTACAAAAGTCTTTATTGTGTATCCGGTTCTTGATGAATGAATTCTACAGAATTTTCTACACAATAACACAAATTTTGTGTAATATCGTGACGAATATAAGACTTGATTGATGATTATGACTTTTGTTCGAGAGAGAGAAAACCCACGATGACTAATTAAGAACAGAAACAGGATTTACTGTATGCATAAGGGACATTCCCGAATTTCTCGGTAGTTAAAGTGGTGTTTATACCAATATATAGAATTAACTATCTGATTTACACAATTTGATTCCACTACTGTTCGCCTCTTAGTATTTACTCGACAGTATGAGGTCAGATACCATATTCCAGATCGAAAAACTAGTGAGAATCGACTCATACAGGATTATCGTCTTCTTTGCTTTGTGCTTTACTGTGCAGTCAGCTTTATCGTCCTCGGATAAAAGACTGCACATTTCCAGACCTGCTCAGGTAGCCGAGGTGCAACATATTCTACCGGTAGGATGGGAAAAGTTTTGCACATACAGACGAATGCGCCATTCTCATCTCCACGTTGACTGTTTCATGAATAGGCAATATTCTGGACTTTGGAAATTTGATTTGATAAAAAATCATCTTGCTAAACAGAGTGCTAAATACACTTTTAACATCAAATGTGAGGATGGGGCTGCAATATCATTGTACTGGCCAATGAAAGCCTTAAACCTCCGAGGGATAAGCGTGGAAAATTGCAGACTGGATGATTATTTCTCTGGATATGGCAAAGAAAATAATCTGCCTGATGAGTTGGAATATTATGTCTTTCGAAATAACATTTTAGTGATTGATGTTAAAAAATTTATGTCGTTAGTGAAAAATCCTATCGATCAGGATTACGATTGTGGCAATGAGGATACGATACAGTACTATATTAACAGAAACACCACATATGATTTCTTGGATAATGGAGGTATAAAGAAGTTTGCCAAACCGCATGAAGCCATTCAGAATTCTGCATATGAAATAGCTGCTACAGCGAAAGACGTCAAATTAAATTTCTTTGCACTGAAATCGAATAATGTAGAAAGAACCCAAATAGCGGAGGTTTCAAAAGACTTTCACACGAAAATCTCATCTGTCGAATACAAATGTATATTTAGAAGCCTGAAATATAAAGAAGATAGACCCACGGACAGCATGTTAACGCCATCAGTCAAAAACTCGCATTTTCCAGCGCTTTCTATTTACAACATATCTCATTTGAATTTACTATCAATACCTGATTCCTTTACAAAATGGTATTATCACTTCCAGCATCTCCAGATATTAGATGTGTCTTACAATGGTATCAAGAAATTCAAATTTGACGCCCTCCCCGATGTATGGGATATCCCCGTTCTAAAAGTCAATTTATCCTACAATAACATTACTGAAATCAAAGCTAAACAAATAGAGGAGCTGGTACAAATCAAAAAGCTATACGTGGACCTCCGTCACAATCCTATCAACTGCTCGTGTTCGGACATTACAAAGCAGTTGATCACTTTAGTCAAAGATGAAAACAAATGGAAGCAGTCAACATACCAGAGATATAAATATGTCAGAGACATGCAGTGCTATTATCCGGAAAATCTACGTGGAAAACGATTGGTAGAGATCGATAACAAAGACCTCAACTGTAAATACATAATCGTGGAGAAAATGATGGTGGAAGGCATAGCTTGTCTGGGAACTGTGGTCCTGATTCTGACATCCGTTTTATTACTAATCGTCGTCTTGGTTTGCTGCAGAAGGTCGCGTCATAGATTCGTTTGGGACGTAAACTCAGGAAAGAAAGGTCTGGCGAATTTGGCCGATCGTGCAGATATTTACACCATAGTTATTCCCGAAGACAAACAAGCAAACATTAAACTTCCACCTATTTTTTGAAGCAGAGGCGCCTTTTCTATCATTAGACAATTAAAATCATATAAAATCCTGGGGCTGTTAAATAGTGGACATTGAATACGAAACAGTGATTTTATACCGACAAAAAACTCTTGCCTCTAAGTTCTTTTAAATCATTTTTCTTTCGTTAACATTGTAGAAGAATTTTGACAATTATATTATGATATAATCAGCGGTTATAGTTCGTGTAAATACAGTTAAATTTGATACAGAGTTGGCGTCTTATATATTTTTGTTATTTATTCAGATCATGAAATCCATATAGTGCAAAGACTTTCATTTTACCAAACAGTGATATTACGTGTTGATTTTGCATATGTATTAAACACCAACCTGTTTGCTGTGATAGATTTTTAATGTTTTTTTTTAAAAATATGATGTAATTAAATATGTCAAAATGATTTGTCATTAAAATATTCTTTGTGTAGTTTCTAAGCAACCGTTCCAAATTTGTGGCATTTCACCTACAGCTGGTGAAGTCTCAATGCGAGTGAAATATTCACGAAGGGACGTAAAATAAACACACTAACAGATTTAAATAACTGAACGTTGTTTTTATTTACCCTTACAATTGAGCTATGCAATCAACTCTCTCTCTCTCTCTCTCTCTCTCTCTCTCTCTCTCTCTCTCTCTCTCTCTCGTTTATCACAATCTTCAAATGGAATGCGTGATATTGTATTGGTCCAAACTAAATATAGTAAACAATTAATAAAGTTTAACAGGTTAATTAAGAGAATGAAGTATTCATTAGAATGTATTTATTAAAGGCAATGATTGCCAAACGAAAATGTCACATTGTGGTGGCGTTTGAATAGGGTTAATATTAATTCAGGTCTCAGTTTAACATGGTAAAATTTTGGGGAATTTCCCACATTTTCTCGTATCCTAAAAGCGTAAGAAATAATGTATTAAATAGAAATGAAAATTAAATTATACAAGAAAAAGTTCACAATTATGTAAAATGTATTTTAGACAAAATGAAATAAACATTTTCCAAAACAATCAAACATTCCTGCATGTCGTTTTATTCACTAAATTTTACTTGTGTCTTTAATATTTCTCATTGACCATTCATATCTGTTTGCATTTTAAATTGATCATTTTAATTCAACTTCGATAAAAAAAAAACCACATCATCAAATCATTAAATGATTTAAATTCAACAAGATACAAGTAATTTGGTGTATCAGTGTCACCTCAGGTAGACACCCTGAATACTTGCTGTTTTTTGTTTTAATCCTTTGTGCACAGTGTACTTCTTTTAAACTGTAGCTCAGGTAGTCTCATTAAATCATTGAAAATTCTGCCATCATGAAATAAAACGTTAAAAGTGAATTTTTTTCTGTGAAATTCATAAAATGTCATTTTCAACTTCTGTCCGTTTACGTGCATGTACGCATCTTTTCCATTTTACTTTTTTATTTTGATAAGGTGATAGTAAAGGGAATATATAAGTCAAAGTTAAATTAGTGTGCGCTTTCCCTGACCTATGGGAATGAAAAAGTTTACATAGCCAACAAACACGTAAATGCACTTGTTGTTAATGGGCAAATAACTTTAACCAAGTCTTGACACAACTGATGTACGTTTTGGATAAAGAGATGTCCTATCAACACTTACTTTCAACATTGATAACTTCGAGCTAATTCGCAAAGACATTGTTTGAAATTAAACAAAGCGAGTAACAGCCATGGAATCCTTGTGTATTGTGCATGCGAGAAGTGGTAAAGATCAGATGTGGATTTTGAAAAAGTTCCAAAGAAGATTTAGTAAATTTGAAATCAGAATACTTTTTCAAAATCAACAGTATCCAAACGAATGATTTTTCAGCACCTTACACCACCATTCCTCACGATGAATTAAAGACCAGACTTTATCACATTTTTGACAGCTGCTTTTTTAAGAATGGGACCTAGAATCATGTCTTGTTATCAATCATTAAAAAAGCACTTTGAAAAACACCATTATGATCCTGCACACAATTACCAATACTCCGCAGATTATATAAAAAATATGCTGGTGTTTCTGATTGACAATATCTATATATTCTATGGAGATCAGTTCTGGTTTTCCAATAGTATGTTGGGATTCCAATGGGCACAACTTTATCAGCTAACCTGTTTTGTATTCTTATGAGGCATAATTTATTCAAAGCGTTTATTTAAAAAAAACACACAAAAAACCCCGATATCTTTTACCGTCCCCTTCCGCACAACATTTAGATACATAGATGACGTGTTATCTATGAACAATATTCAATTTCATTTGTATATGCATTCGATTTATCCCAGTGAACTCGAAATAAAAGACACTACAAAGTCTTCCACATGTACTTCATATCTAGAAGTTTTATTAAACATCATTAGGCG
>NC_079165.1:65816183-65991183 GCF_947568905.1 Ostrea edulis
TGAATTAGTTAAAAAAAGATTTTAAAAAATAAATAAACGCATACATAAACAACATATATACACAGATAAGAGAATTTGGAGGAAGAAGAAGGACGGAGATGCTTACGAACCTGCTGTATGTTTGTAAGCTATACAGTAACCGCCAATGATAATGAAACACCAGTGAGCGGTTCATCAAGCTCAGTGAAGATATTCAAAAAGCAGCTTCCTTCAAAGATACTTTTAAAGCACTTTTTTTATTCTGCTTCGTATTTCAAATAGTAACCCCGAGGATTATTTATATGTAAAAGGTCTATTAATAAGACATTCCTATAAAGACACTTCATATCTGTTCTAAAGTATAGAGCAGTGAAAAGAAATATTTATATAAAGCAGATAGATTATAATCTACTTTTACTCAATGATTCAGAATTAAGGTAGTACTCTACATCGTCATAATGGCTGACTTCCTTTAAAAACATGGATGACAAAATCGATATCAGCAATATTTGACTTTTCCTTTTCCATTTAAATACCTAGCCGAGTAGCTCAGTAGGTTAGAATACCTACTGCTGAACTGTAGGTCGCAGGTTCAAGTCCAGCAGGGGTTTTAAATTTTTTTCAGATTACCTTCTACTAAAACTGTATTTTTTGACAAAATAAAGTAAATTTTCAAATTTTCAAATTCAAAATATTTTTGTAAATATCCTACACTTTTCATCTACATCAAATTTCTCTGGTGTAGCATACCTCCTTAAATTCTAGGAACACGTCATTCTAGATATTCATAGAGACCTCTGTTCGCTTATTTCAAGGGAGGTAACGTGTTTTTCACATTCAATAGTTGGAGTTAACACTCTTCCCTTTTACCTAGCGCTTATTCATCCAATATACAGCACATATGAACTATGTACAGAGTTGGGTTTTTAACAAGCAAAAGCTACATTTGATTGTTCTCCCACGATCAAATTTCTTCTTTATTTAATGTGTTGGGATAATCAATTATTATTTTTCTTTAAAAAAAGAAAAGGATGGTACATAGTGTATATATGAGGCAATGACTTTGCATCCTTATTAAATAATCCGACACTTTTTTAAATAATGCAAATGAAGCATTAATTAATTGACGCAAATGTCGAATAAAGATTTACAATATTCAGATTCAAAATATCTTGAGTTTTCAAATTGTTAATGCTGTTTAAAAAGACAAGATGTATTGAGTCCAATCCCAATTTAGAACTTTCACCAGCATGTACATCAGTAACTAGCTTTGATGAAATGACAAATTTCAATACATGGAATATATTTCCTACCGTATATTCGTGTAGCTACATATATGTATCACCCGGAACTTTTCAACTTCATGCATACATCTGTCTAAACTTACTATACTGGGAGAGGGGAATTGGTATTTCAAATTATTTGCATATTTCAAATGTTGTTTGAAACACTACGGGCAACTATGATAATCATGGCATAGGAGAAAGAGGGAGTAAAATATAATGGTACTGGAGAATGAGGAAGTAAAATTTCGTATTGGAGAATCAGGGAGTGAAATATAATGGTATTGGAGAATCGGCTAGTGAAGTATAATGATATTGGAGAATCGGCTAGTGAAATATAATGGTATTGAAGTGAAATATAATGGTATCGAAGTGAAATTTACTGGTATTGGAGAATCAGGGAGTAAAATTTAATGGAGATGTACCAATTAACAATGTATCATCTCGAGTTCGTTGAAAGTAAATATATGTAAATTTGTTATTGTTTCCCTCTGAAATATCAACATCGCGAACCGTAGCCTATACCTGTCATGCATATCGCACCGCAAATGAGGACATCTAATTCCGTTTTGAATATGTCAAGTGTGCCACAAATATCAAGTAACAAATAATATGTAACAAAAGAGCGTGTACACTACAGGATAAAACCATTGAAGCGTAAAGACAATCCAATTACCTTCGTGAAGGACATTTCCTGTTATGTGTGAATAAATCCACTACATTCAGGACATTTTAAATACCTTTTATTGAGGCACTGGTATGAATAACTCGTTCTCCTGGAAATATAATTATTCTAATTGTTTTTGATTCATTCGGAGATATATTAACGCGTTTCTTTGATTATTTCATTATAGATTTAAAATGGAAAAGTTTAGAAGTAATCAGTATGTAATTCTTGTGTGTTTGATGGCTATCTCATATACAACCACGACTAGACCCTTGGATCAGGATGTTAGTGAGCGAAAGGTCCTTTCTCTCGTCAGCAGAAGCCTCTCCCCCAGTGTGGATCTTAATCAAATCAACGATTCTTTTTCTAATGTATCGAATACAAATGGCTCTTATCTACCGCCTTCTTGGGATGAATTCTGCACTCTACAAGGAGAGGAGGCCAACAGCACCTATAATCCTTATTACTGTTTTATCGATGGCACTTCCTCTGGTAAATGGAATTTTTCAGTACTACGAAAACACATTTCATCAAAAAATGTTAAATACAGCTTTGACGTGCAATGTCAAAAGGGTGCTAAAATTTCTCTCCCTTTGGCTGCAAAAGGAAAAAATATTATCAAACTCCATGTGCGTGACTGTATGGCAGATGATTACTATGCAGACTTTCAAAATCCCGAATTGAATAGTTTTCCTGACGAATTGGAGGAATATATAATGATAAATGTGATTCGTTTAATAGGAGTTAAATCTATGTTTGAGAATCTACAAAGAAAGTCTGCAAATTTACCGAAGAACGTTGTATGTGGGGACGAAGAAACCCTGAAAGTGAAAATAGAACGCAACGAAACTTTTTCATTTATCAATGATCTGGATAACCCAGAAAGAGCTATGGAAATGTTTCGCACAATCGGTACTCGAAATATAATTGATAAAAGGATGTCGCCGCACAAATGTTTCTACAAAAAGCTATATTTACTTGATGTATCTATCACAACACAGAAAGATAGATACTATGTTGCAACCTTAACAGAGCAGAATCAATTTCCAGAACTGAAAATTCTTAACATATCTCACTCTACTATTTATTATATACCTCAACAATTCAAAAATTGGTGGATTTATTTCGAGAAGTTGGAGTACCTGGATATGTCATACAACTTGATTCAAGATTTTATATTCCCGATAAATTATGAAGGGATATGGGGAAGTCCTATACCTACCCTGACATTCGATCTCACATTCAACAACATCAGCCGCATTTCTGTCCGTAACTTTGAAAGAATCATTCAGAATAAGAAATTCTTTATCAAAATGGCTCACAATCCGTTTAATTGTACTTGTACAGATGAGATGAAGGCGGTATTGAAATATATTCAGGAAACGGACTGGACTTCTCCAAAGTACCAACGATATCAGTACCTCAGGGATCTTGAATGTCAGTACCCTGGCTATGTTAAGGGTCGGCGTCTGAGAGATCTTACACTACGGGATATCAACTGTAAATTCGAACTGATGCCAATCATTGTAGTTTTGAGCATCTTTTCATTTTTCCTCATCATTTTCATCGTTGTTATGCTAAAATATAGAAGAGAAATACGAATTTTGTTTTTCACTCGATTTAATGTCATTCTTCCTTGTCAGCCGAGTGAAATGTTCGAGGAAAAAGAATTTGATGCATTTGTGTCCTATAATAATGATGACCAGGAATGGGTCTGCAACACATTTGATGATAACAAACACGAACGACTTGCACATTTAAAATTTTGTATGCATCATAAAGATTTTGTCCCAGGAAAAACGATATTTGAAAACATCATCAGATGTGTCGAAAATAGTCGCCACACTGTTATTGTTCTCTCACGGAATTTCCTTGACAGCCATTTTTGCATGTGGGAATTTCAAGAAGCTTTTCAGCAGAGCATTGTAGAACGAAAGCGACATCTTATCATTATTCTTTTGGAAGACATTCCAGATAAGGATCTACCAAATGATCTGAAAAGATGCATGAAAACATTCACTTACATACGAAAAGATGACAAAATCTTCATAGACAAATTACTGTATTCTTTGTCATATAAGGGAAAAACTTTAATTCCTCCAAAACCTGCGCAGTTGAATGAAGGATACGACGATTTTGGTGCACCAGGACATAAGAATGAGGACAAAGTAGAACCGAACAATGTCCGAAACAATATGATTCACGATATAAACAATCAAATTTATAACATATTGTAACGATAATCAATTAATTGATGGTGAAGGCTTTTATAGTCAGTCTTCTGTCCTATTCTATTATGCTATACATGATAAAATATATGTTTAAATTTAGTCAATTGATAGGCAAGAGTTGATAACCATATCATGTAATGATGTGACCTTCATTTTAGTTTTAATAGGTGATATCATATCATAGGTAAAGGTATATATTCCAGTTTATGTAACGTTTCTAAAATTAATTATTGTATATGTTATAAACATGGTAGCCGAACGTACATATACATTTCCAGTTTATGTAACGTTTTTAAAATTAATTATTGTATATGTTATAAACATGGTAGCCGAACGTACATATATATTTCCAGTTTATGTAACGTTTCTTAAATTAATTATTGTATATGTTATAAACATGGTAGCCGAACGTACATATACATTTCCAGTTTATGTAACGTTTCTAAAATTAATTATTGTATATGTTATAAACATGGTAGCCGAACCTACATAAATATTTCCAGTTTATGTAACGTTTCTAAAATTAATTATTGTATATATTATAAACATGGTAGCCGAACCTACATATATATTTCCAGTTTATGTGATTAAAGCTGAAGTTGATTTATGTACCTTGAAGTTGTTTTTCCCCCACTTGTATAGAGACGTCACCGATAAATATTCATATTCACTTGTTTTCTCTCCAGAGATGGGGGTAAAGTTTCCAAACATCCAACCAAACTTAGAAAGCAAGAGGCAAAAGTTACTGTTTGCAGTGGATTAAAAACTTTTGTTTGGTTATTTTTACAATGGTATTTTTTAATATTACAGTTACAGTAATTTGGAGAAACGTATACAGAAGTTTGGACAACAAATGCCTGGTCAGATATACACACTCTTATATTATATTAAGCTGGTATGGCAGTCATTACAAATAGAATACAGCTGTAGTTAAATCTATCTGTGTGCAGTTTACGTCTTCTAGTCAATCTATGTGGATTTGATTCAATGTAGTATTTTTCTGTTACTTCATTTTAGAATGTTATGTAAATGTAAATAGGTTATAACTCTTGATTTTCTCGGTCTGCCTTTTTTACATGTTGGGGTTTCCATATCTGCTTAATTACTGACAACTCAATGTTTATTTGGTTTCCAAAGTAATGATGAATGGCAGTCATGACTTTGAATTCAGAATAGTTTAGTTTTACTTAATTATTATTTCGGCTGCAACAACAATGCTTGCTACATTGTACACATCTAGTGTTTTAAAGGGCACATATCGTGTTTTCAATGTATACAAAGCCTAGTTAATTAGATAGGTAGTCACGTGGTACAGTGACGTCATATGGGACCTTCGTCGATCAACTTGTTGTAAAAGTAGTGTTAGATATTTTTAAAACCTCGGGTTTTAGGGACCTAATTTATTTACCATGGATAACATTTATTTCGATGTTGACAAATTTCCCGAGTCTTATATCTTTTAGCCACCATTGCATACAAATAGCGACCCAAATGTAGCGAGGAAAGCGAGTATGAAATCTGCGAGTAAATAATGTTTACATGGGATCACTGTCTAAACACTATATGGTAATGTCATTTCTGTAAACAACTGTAATTAGCGTTGTTGCTTTTTGAAAATAAACAGTGCAATTATTATTAAATTTATTTTTGGAGAAGTTAGATAGACCTAAATTATGATACGATTATGTATCATTGACAACTAGGCCTACTGTCACGGGTGCATTTCGAAAAAAAAATAATAAAAATGATCAAACTTATGATGAAAATCCCAATACTTTTAAATTATTTTATTCAAGCAATTTTATTAATCATTATTTTTTTGTTATCTACACGTTGTTACCTAGGAAGTGGGAGCGCGGCGTGCTGTTGTTGTAAAGACGTACACGCGTTCCTTAAAAAAAAATGAAAGCATTATAATTCAATTCAAAATTGGGAAATATCATATTTTATTATTTATAATTGAAAGTTCAATTATCTTTTATCTTCAAATTTCTTTTTTAAAACTACCAGTTGGTAGACACTGCTAGCGAACGCGACGTTCTGCCTATATGTTGTTACAAGGTGAAGGTCAGTTGGTGAGAGTGTGTATTGAATTTGAGAGCAGAACGGAAAGCATAAGCCGTAGGCCTATATGTAACAGTGGGTAGCTTCGATAGAACTATTTTCTCGCAGTTTATCTACGTCTTTGTTTAAAAAAGTACAGGGACACATTCTACTGGGGGTTTTTATGGCAAAGTCGTTGTGCCGACAAAAAATATTCACGTCTTGTCCCTCATACCTTCCTTCGAAAATTGAAAAAAAAAAAAAAAAAAAGTCCAAAACCTCTCTACTGACAGCAAATACACCCTTAAACGGCACAAAACACCCTAATGCAGTGTTATTTACAAGCCGTTAATGTGATAATTGTTTGTTTGTCAATTAAATCTAATCTGTTTATGAAATGGCTAACAACTGTTTTCAAATCTTCTCGCTCGAGGTCGCATATGACGTCACAGATAATGGCGCGTAAAATATCGAAGAAAATATGCATATCGCAAGATTTGAATTTCATCGCTTTCAAACTCGAAAACTACGCAAACTGTTTCATTTAAAACACATGTAAAGTAGTTTTAGGCATGAATTGAATTAATTTTGCTGAAAAAATTAAAAAGTTTAAAAACATGCGATGTGTCCTTTAAAGAAAACATCATCTCAAGCATGCAGTTCAATGTTGTAAACTTCTCAGTCATTCTTTTTTGCCATTAAGACCGTTAAAAATTATATATCAATCCAGGAGGTTTTATTTTTTGATTTGGGAGTGTTTTGATTTTTTCAATGTAGCTATGTTTCTTGTCATCTATCTTGATCCGACCTTTCATCTAGTTTTCTATAAGAAAATTTATCATTTGAAGAAGTCAATATTACAAGACAAATGGAAAGGTGATGATAACAAACAGTGATCAATCTCAGAACTACTATAAAGAATACAAAATTAAGAGTAGGGCAAACACTAGCTGCAATAATGTAGCCCTATCCAATTTTTTTTTATTCTGACGTTTTCGGAATAGGGCTACAATTCCATAGGATCTCCGTAATGGTGCAAAATAATTTTATGAATAACCGATAATGAACTCTGTGTATTAGTCCCAAATGTTGTTTACACCAAAAGGAGTACCAACTTTGTGCTCGGGCATGTCTAATAAAGGTGTTTTTCATTAATTATAATGTACAGCATGCAAAATTCTTCGTCTGCTCCGCCATGCTTGTTATCGCGAGATCTCGTAGGTGGATCTAATGAAAAACCTAAACATTGACAATCAGCGCGAAAATGTAGTTACTCGAGCCACTTCGACAAAGAAAGGAAAATCATATTGTTGCAGAAAGAATTTACACTCTGCTGTTCGGTTTTTAACTTGATATTAAATTCAAACCTTTTCAATACCGAAGAAATAGCTTTCGCCTCCATACTTGTCCATTGATGTAAATACTACCTTATATGGCATATGCAAATGACTTGACAACCGGAAGTTGAAACTTCAGTACATCAAACATGGCGCACAAATATGAATCGAGAAATTGGAATTTATCGAAATTGTTGAAAACGGTAGAATAGAGCCTCACAAATCTAAAGTTGCAGGTTGTAAATTTATATATTGACTAAGAAACATAGAATATCATTTTATTTACGTAAAGAAAGTCAGGAAATGTTTAGAATGAGCGCAAATGTTGCGGGAGTGAATCACTCCCGCATTTGCACCATTACGGAGATCCTAAGGAGTTGTAGCCCTCTCCCTAAAAAAAAAAAAAAAAAAAAAAAAAATCAGAGAGGGCTACATTATTGCAGCTAGGCAAACACGGACCCCTGGACATACCAGAGGTGGGATCAGGTGCCTAGGAGGAGTAAACATTCCCTGTCGACCGGTCACAACGGCCATGAACCCTATATCTTGATTAGGTAAACGGAGTAATCTGTAGTCAAAATCAATGTGTAAAGCAATATGATTTTAGGAATTTATAACCTGTTTAGGTAATAAATTTACGAGTTTTAGACTTGGATACACTCGTATCGTTTATTTACCACAGATTCAAATAACGTATGCACATGTTTGCCCAACTCTTAATTTTTGTAATCTTCTAGGTGTCACGCGATTGATAACTGTTCGTTATCTTCATTTTCAACTAAGACGCCGGGCATTCTGATCTGTGATTGAAAATTACAATAAAAAATAACCATCTGCAATTATATGTAAATAATCATAGTATATGTAACTCAGCAATAATGTAAATATAAGTAATAACTGTTTTGAAGTTTTGGAGGGATGTGATACAAATAAATCGATTTGAACACTTGGTAATTTTATGCATAAACGCCTTTGGCAAAAAACCCAAAACAAAACACTTGACATTCCTTATACATGTATATAATGCTTCGCAATGTGAAAGCGTAATCGTCACCAAGTCATGGTATATACCACTAAATATTTTGCTATTAATCTATTCCTTAAATAACTATAGTTCGAAACACAACAAAATTCTGAAAGTGAATACTTGTTTCATACTGACAATCCTACTTTCTGAACAAATTATCTAAAAACTCTTGGTACGGTTCGTAAATCCATATTCAGGATGGTTCACATCTGAATGACACAAATTCTTCCTCGGCTGGTTTCATATTACTTTCAACTCAACTTTATCATAAACGCGGTGATTTCAACTTTTCCACCGTCAAATTCCCGTATCTATGTAGCAATATTTCAACACCATCTGCAGATGGTGTATGTGTCTCTCAACTGATTCGATACGGGAGAATTTTAAAGCACGGCTGGATAATCAAAAATGCCACACGAGTTTTTTCAGTCTACTTAAAGTCGGCATCTTCGTCGTTGATTGATTGATTGTTTGACGTCCCGTCGAGAATTTTTCACTCATATGGAGACATCACCAGCTGTAGGTGAAGGATCACAAATTTAGACCTATGCTTAGCGCTCAGGGCCGTAACAGTGAGGGTTCTTTATTGTGACAACGCCTACCGCGACAAGGGACCTCCGAAAACCTGTCATTCTCATTTTTAAATGCCGAACGTTTGACGAAGGAGCAATCACTTTACGAACGCTCTACGATTAAGCTACCGCGACCAGTATGTTCTGATCATATTTGCATATACAACCTGTCATAAGGTCGAATGCTGTCTAAATGCTGTCTAAAATGTTTCAAGACATTTGTTATGCGTTTCTTTACATACTAATTTTGACTGCGGATAACTCTGTTTACCTTATTAAGACGAAGAGCTTTCGGCGGGTGTGACCGGTCAACAGGGAATACTTAATCCTCCTGGGCATCTGATCCAACTTCCAGAGTCTCCAGGGGTTCGCGTTTTGCCCCTCTCATTGTTTATAGCATTGTGAGATTGATCACTGTTTATTATCTTCACATTTTCATACTGCGTTCTTATTATCCGGCATTATATACAAGCAGTCACGGGTTTTACAGATTTGACCTAAATAACGGAGGTTCCATCTCGCGGAAGGCGATGACACAATAACGAACACTTATTGCCACAGGTAAAAATTGTGGCAGTTCACTACAGGTGGTGACGTCTCTCTGTTAGTGAGAAAGTCTGAAATACAACATATAAACGAGCACAAAGTTTTTGGGATATTTTTTCTTGGGAACTCTTCATTCTAAAATATGTGCCACTCGGAATTGTGGATATGGAGTTTCTACGTATCGCAGAATACCATACTAATAAAGACCCGCTAGTTGTTTAAATTCTTTAAGTGTTATTGTAATACAGTTACTATATTTCCGCAATACAATGCATAATTTGATGGTATTAAACCTTTCTTATATATCGTACTAAATGCGCTACCTGCGATCCAAATAACTACAAAACTTGGTTAATAAAGAATTAGATAAATTTAGTGTGGTACGACAAAATCTACTCAAGCTTGAATGCTTTACGATATATAAGCTATTCCCTTTTGACATTTTAAACAAATGTTTAAAAAGACACACTAAAACAATGCTGAAACTTATACTGACAAATAGACATTGTAGGGGATGTCAGCAATAATGTCTTGGACTATTGATAAAAACACCTATTTACAGCATAACATATTGAATATGGAAATTTGGAAAACTATTCGATGCGTATTTTTATATATGTGTTTAATCGGCATTATACAAGCAACCACAACTGGAGGGTCTCAGCGCGAGTTCAGCAAAACTACGACAATCCCATTTGTCGGCACAGGAACCAATGTAGAACTTGATCAATTTAATGGAACTATTTCCAATGAATTGGATTTCAACCTCCCGCCCTTGTGGGAGGAATTCTGTGTTCTACAAGAAAAGGAAACCAATAATACAGTGTATCTATACAAGTGTTACATAAATGGATCTTCTTCTGGTAAGTGGAATTTTACAGAACTACGACAGTACATTTTATCAAAGAGCCGCAAATACAGTTTCGATGTGCATTGTCAAAGTGGTTCTAGAATCTCTCTTCCTTCGCCTGCTAAGGCCAAAAATATCATTAAACTCCATGTGCGAGACTGCATAGCAGACGACTACTTCGCAGATTTTCAAAATCTTGATTTGAATAGTTTTCCGGACGAACTGGAGGAATATAAGATGATCAATGTGCAACGTTTGGTTGGTGTGAAGGAAATGATTGAAAATATTCAAATTAAATCTGAGACTCTTCAAAAGAACTTAATTTGTGGAGATGAAGAAAGTTTAAAAGTAAAGATAGAAAGGAACGAAACCTTTTCATTTATCTATGATATGCCGCATATGGATATACAGAACTTTTCCACAATCGCTACAGAAAATATATTGGACACGAGGCGTTCACCACATATGTGTGTATATAAAAAATTACAAATACTCGAAAATTCTATCACAGTTTCAAAACCTAGAAATTTTGCCGCAGTTTTGACGGAACAGAATCAATTTCCAGAACTGAAAATTCTGAATATTTCCCATTCACAAATTTATTATATTCCTGGACAATTCAAAAATTGGTGGTATTGCTTCGAAAAGTTGGAATACCTGGATATGTCTTTCAATATGATCCAGGACATTTCTTTTCCAATGAATAACGTAGGATTATGGGGCAAGCCCGTCCCTGTATTAACATTGGATTTCACTTTCAACAAAATAGATCGAATTTCTGTCCGTGGTTTCGAAAGATTCATTAAGAACAAGAAATGCTTTTTCAAGATTGCTCACAATCCGTTTAATTGTACTTGTACAGATGAGATGAAGGAGGTTTTAAAATACATTCAGGAAACAGACTGGAATTCTCCAAAGTACCAACGTTACCAGTACTTCAGGGATCTTGAATGTCAGTACCCTGGATATGTTAAGGGTCGGCGTCTGAGAGATCTTACACTACGGGATATCAACTGTAAATTCGAACTGATGCCAATCACTGTAGTTCTGAGCATCTTTTCATTTTTCCTCATCATTTTCATCGTTGTCATGCTGAAATATAGAAGAGAAATACGAATTTTGTTTTTCACTCGATTTAATGTCATTCTTCCTTGTCAGCCGAGTGAAATGTTCGAGGAAAAGGAATTTGATGCATTTGTGTCCTATAATAATGATGACCAGGAATGGGTCTGCAATACGTTTGATGAAAACAAACACGAACGACTTGCACATTTAAAATTTTGTATGCATCATAAAGATTTTGTCCCGGGGAAAACGATATTTGAAAACATCATCAAATGTGTCGAAAATAGTCGCCACACTGTTATTGTCCTTTCACGGAATTTCCTTGACAGCCATTTTTGCATGTGGGAATTTCAAGAAGCTTTCCAGCAGAGCATTGTAGAACGAAAGCGACATCTTATCATTATTCTTTTGGAAGACATTCCAGATAAGGATTTACCAAATGATCTGAAAAGATGCATGAAAACATTCACTTACATACGAAAAGATGACAAAATCTTCATAGACAAATTACTGTATTCTTTGTCATATAAGGGAAAACCTATAATTCTTCCAAAAACTGCGCAGTTGAATGAAGGATACGATGATTTTGTTGCACCAGGACATAAGAATGAGGATAAAGTAGAACTGACCAATGCCCAAAACAACAAGATTCACGATATAAACAATCAAATTTATAATATATTGTAACGATTATCAATTAATTGATGGTGAAGGCTTTTATAGTAACTGTCTGTTGCCATATCCTATCATGCTATGCATAATAAAATATGCTTGATTTTTAAATCAGTTGATGGAAGACCGTTTATAACCATATCATGCAATGATGTTACCATCGTTTTAGTTTTAGTAGGTGATAATATACATGTACATGTATTATAGATAAAAGGCAGTGCGTGAAATAATCGTGCGCCCGACCGCCCGAGACGCATACATTTTGCTACGGGCGAACAAGTCTCTGGGTACAGACTACAGAGGTTAAGCTTGTTTGGGCCCGAACTCTGTGATACCATAGATATAGAAAGGGGTCTAACTATGACTCAGATAAAAAAAAAAACTACCCGCGCGCTTCAATTGCCTGAAAAAATGAGAAACTAGGTGCGGTATGCGTAATTCGCCGGTCCTCCTGTATAGATTAATGTTTTAACTACTTGCATGCCAAATTTCAAGCTACGGGTTCTTAAAATAACAGATGTACGTCATCGTTCTCTCGATTTCACCTGCTTATCTTTACCGGTCCAGGTCACCGGGTTGGGGGAGGGGGGGGGGGTTCTCGCCTATGACAGCAGCGGAATTCAGACTAGTGTGGAAGATTTCGGACCTATCAATTAAAATTTCACATCAAATATACTCTACTTACTTCCTCATAAAGTTCTTTATGTTCGTCGTATCTGGGTCGCTTCTTTTACAAAACGTCAACCCCTGACTTAACTGCCATTTTCAGAAACGCATTAAAAACCCTAAATACCTAAAACTTTAAAAAGGGGGAATGAGTAAAAATAATCTAAATAAAATAAAATAAACAAAAAGAAAAAATTAAGAAATCCAAAAAATAATGTTTAATTTTCTTCTCTATATGTGCAATATCACAAGAATGATGTTTTGATCAATTTTAAGGTATTTGAGATGTTAAGTGTATTAGGTATTTAGTGGTTTCATTAAAATGGCAGATCTTGTCAACAGTTGATGCTGCTGAGGAAAAAATGAGTCGTGTAACGTCTACACGAAGAAACATTTTTCCAAATCCATATGATTAGTTAGCATAAAGGAAAAGTATGAAACCACCAGTAAAAATTCTCGTCTATTTCTTTTCCTTGAAGATCGTCAAACATCCTCTTTGACATGTTTCCCCGAAAAATCTAGGCTAACAACCTATACTTTTTCTTTCTCTTTTTTAAAGGAATAATATCTTCTTGTTGTCACAGGTTTTATATTGTAATGGGGAATTTTCTCATGATTTCTTCGTTTGAAAATATGAATTTTTCACTGTCTACTTTTACAGCACCCCGCGGAATGTTAAAGTTGATGGCCGTATCTTTTTTCTTTGATTTTGATTTATTAATGCATATTTTACCGTATATCAAAATTTGACTAAAATTGATGTCGCCGAAATGAATTAGTGCCGTCGTCCTTAAATACAAGATAGTAATAAAAGTAATTTTGAAAATGCCAGTTATTTCGTCAGAGCTAGTTGGTTTTGGACAGGGCTGACAACTTTTACAAACAGTTAGCCCTGCATGTCTAGCTAATTTTACAGAGAGTTTCAAACACTGGTAAAGGTATATATTCCAGTTTACGAAAGGTGAAGATAACGAACAGTGATCAATCTCATAACTCCTATGAGGAATACAAAATAAGGAGTCGGGCAAACACGGACCCCTGGACATACCAGAGGTGGGATCAGGTGTCTAGGACGAGTAAGCATCCCCTGTCGACCGGTCACACCCGATGTGAGCCCTATGTCTTGATTAGGTAGACGGAGTAATCCGTAGTCAAATCAGTGTGCCAAAAACGGTTTATCAGTCGGTATAAAACACGTTAGACAGCATTTGACCCAATGATAGGTTGTATTGGGAAACTAGATCACTATAACGAAGATAGACTTTAATTAATTCAATCAAACATACACTAGTCTCTAATCACCAGTGCCGCTCATTCACGACAAAAGTTCCTAGCAAGCTTGCTGTTCTGTCACGAATTATTGTACACCCTGGGCGTGTAATAAACTGACAGAAAGTTAACCAAAACAAGGTCCAGATTTATTCCGTGTCAATGTATGGTAAAAGACTGAAATACAAATTGTAACAATCATATTAAGTACAGCATTTGAATACAGAAATCATTTTGATGTCACGAATTGCGTTCCGTAGTTTTGAAATTTGAACAGCATCTTAGAGTAAGAAAATTATGCAATAAAATATCTGATTCCTATCAAATGTCTATAGTTATTTCGCTTAAACAATTATCAAGTATAATGATATTCAATAATATTAACTATTCACTAAATATACATTCATGAAACACAGACGCTTAGAGAAGACAACGAACGACGCGCCATACATCTACATGTGGCTTACTGATTGTGCAGTTAACAAAACAACAAAGCATTTATCTCCTAACTTATGCATTGAACAGAATATTCTACATATTCATTAGAAAGTTTCTGCATACATACAAAATTACTTACACTGTAATTTCCTGAGATTTAGATAAAAAATCAGACGGAGACTGTCGACGCGTCTGCATCATGACGTAACATAGGTGGCAGGGGACAGTTTCTTTGGTTTTGAAACATGTGGATAGGGGGTATACACCAAAGTCAGATTATGACAGACTAATGAAAAATCTTATTTCCCTTTTATGTCAATACTTGTATTTCATATTAGTGTAGTTAATAAATTATGACCCTAAATTACATGTAATCTATAAATACTGGTGCTGGTGCACAAAACATGCTCTGAGCAGGTTCCCCTTTTTTGCTTTGATTTTCCCTCATTTGGGCTAATCCGCACCACCCCCACACCATCACAGTACCAAACATGGGGATTTAGACACTGTGCACAATCAAGAACCCTATCTGCCCTTCTCAAAAATCTACCTCTCATATGGGGCCATCCACCTTCCCTCACAGCTACAGACCTTTTGCTAGACCCTGCATGTTTTCACCGGAATTTCTTCAGCAACTGACCACGTGTCTTAGTTTCGTATTTGCACCCATCTATATGCTAGGAATCATGGTGACACCTACATGTTGTATATCAACATTTTTACTAAGCACTCAGCTACATTTGACATGCATCCTAAAATTATCGTATACATTTTTACACATGTAATATCACTTCAAATACGGGGTAATTCCATTTTTTGAAAAAGTTGACCGGGCCTATAGTGCGAAACTGTCCCCTGCTACCATAAAGGTAACCAAAAATAGCAAGTCGTACCAATTCGATTCGCTTATCGCGACAGCACACTTGCCTTTTGTTCAGATAGCCCCCCCCCCCCCTCCCCGAAGTGTGTTTAGGAAAATAGCATTCGCAAATTTGGATAGGTGTACCCCATCATCACAAATACTGGGTCAAGCTTTCTATCAGGGTGTCATATAACTGCACCCTCATTCCGCACGGCCAAGTTTGATGCACAAAAGTTTAGGCGCTACGTAGGATTTCCATAATAAGGGAGATCCTTATACCGCAATTTCACATTGTGGGAGATCACAAAACCATATCACCTTTGGATGCGGGAAGTTGGTCCGTAAAAATGAAAAAGTTTAATGGTAACTAACTTTTCCAAAAGTCTACACCACATAAGAATACCATCGTGCAATGAGTAACTCGTATGTAATGATGTGGTTGCGTAATACCTATGGTGGCGTCATATAGGCGCCGAACAAATGCACGGCCTGGCCTAGTTGCTCTTGTAAAGAAATTGAGTTTTCCCAACAATGATTGCAACTGCTTAAGCGGGACTTTTTTGAGTCGCGACAAGTCTAAGTTTAACACATTTAAGATGAGGTACCCTATTAAACCAACATTTCTATAGTGTCAGTTTCTGAACCTACGAATGTCAGACAAGTGGAAGGACCAACTGATTTATTCTCTGCTAATGGTGCTCCAAGTCCATGTTAAATGCTATTAAATGCGGCCATTATGGCATATACAAGCAAAAGCATTGTGACCCGCAAAAATAAAATCCAAATAGTGGTATATTGTGTCAACATGAGATTTTTCTACTGCCAACCAGTCTTAAAAAGTAGCAAAATCTTCAAAGACCTTGCATGAAACACGTGACATAAAATCAGCTTTCAAGCTTTTGTCAATATACCCAGACCAGACCCTATGCATGCACCCTTTCTTATGTTTGTGATCATTTGTATATCCGAGTCAAAAGAAGTATACTTAACGGAAGTCTCCTCAGGATCAATGAAAGAATTGACGATGTTGAATTTTGGAAATGAGAGGTGTGTTATCTATCGCAAACCAAAGCTGTTATCTTTAGGCACTACCCCAATAGGAGATGTTCGTAGACAGCATTTCACCCAAAGACAGGTTGTATTGGCAAAGTAGATCATTGTCACGACCATAAAATTTGCGAAATGCTAACTTGAAGCGAGACTGTTGAGACCCTTGTAACATCAACTTCTTCGTTCGCTACACGCAATTTTATCGGCTGAACAATATACTTTGTTTTTCAATGACATAACAGACATGTACATAAAACATTGTGACGGCATTAACGGTTGATGGTTTAGTATAAACATATCGGTAACTAAAGACATATTTAGAAAATTAAATTGTAAAGTATGAATTAATAACAAATTACGTTATTGGGTGTCGTGTCCGTCATAGTGCTACACCTGTGTTATGATTCAAACAATTAGACCGCTCCACAGCCTAAACATAACCTTTCGCGTAAGAAGAGTAAAATTACAAAATATCAGAATTCTTTTTGTATTATTACGCAAATATGCTTTTATGAAGTTATAACGTGTTTAGGTAACGAGTTTACCACATTTTGAGACTTAAATACATTCGTATCTGTTCTATTTACCACAGATTAAAGTACATGTCAAATTCCGAATACACATTTTTGACCAACTCTTAATTTTGTATTTCGAGATTGATCACTGCATGTTCGTTATCTTCATCTTTTAATTTGGGACGCCGGGCGGGGCTTGCATATACATAATTCTTATCGGTGAATGAAAATTACAATAAAACGCTCACAATTTCCAATCAGATTTATAATCATAGGCAATGTAATTCAGAATAATGTAAATATAAATAATTACTATTTGGGAATTGGGGGGAGGGGTATGATACAAATAAGTCGATTTGAATACTAGGTAATTGAATTCATAAAGTTCGGCAAAACACTTGGCATTCATTCCTATATAATCATTCTTATATAAACTGCTTCGCAATGTGTTAGCACAAAGTCATGGTAAATATCTTGCTATTAATTCATTCCTGAAATCCGTCGTAAAATGGCTGAAATAATGTCAAAACGGTGTAAAACCATAAACAAGTAATCATTCCTTAGATAACTATAGCTCGAAACAGAACAAACTGATTTCAATTTTCCCACCGTCGAATTCCCGTGTTTATGTAGCAATATTTCATTATCATCTGCCTATAGTGTCTCTGTCTCTCAACTGATTCGATACGGGAGAATTTTAAAACACGGCAGGGTACTGAAAAATAATTTGACGCTACATGAGTTTTAACAGTCTTGTTTAAAGTCAGCATTTTACAAAGTCTGTAGTCGTTATGATGATCTTATTTGCTTATTCAACCTGCTATTAGGTGGAATGATGTCTAAAATGTTTCAAGGCATTTGGTGGTTTTTTACATACTGATTTTGACTTCGGATTACTCCGTTTACCTGATTGAGATGGAGAGCTCTCGGCAGGTATGACCGATCAACAGTGGTTACGTAATCCTCCTGGGCACCTGATCCCACCTCTGGCGTCTCCATGGATCCACGTTTACCCTCCTCGCAGTTGGTATTTTTGATAGGATTGTGAGATTGATAACTGTTCATTATCTTCACCTTTTTCGTACTACCTTCTTATTATCCGGCATTTTATAAAAGCATTGAAGGTGAAAGTCACGGGTCTTATAGATAGGATCTAAATAACGGAGGCTCCATATCACAGACGGCGATGGCACAATAAAGAACACTCACTGCTTCTGGTAAAAAAAAAAAATGTGGCACATTATCTTAAGGTAATACCATATCACGTCAAATACCGTTAGAAACGTTATTTTTAAGTCACGAACGTTATAACACGTTCATCGAACCCGATGGCATTTTGGTGGATATTGTAGACCGTATCCATGTCTTCTAAATGCTTATCGTTATACATCGCAAAGCCTAAACTTTTAATTAATACATTTTGCGTTATGATTTGGTCATTCCCATCTCGATGAGATTTCAGTAAACATTACAGATTATGATGTTAAACCTTGATAGTATTTATTTAAGGTTATTGTATTGGAGTGATTGTGGACTACTAATGGCGGTTGTTAATATCGAATCTCCTACAATAAAATGTTTTGTGATACATGTACTGACAGTCGCATATTTTTGATATGTTTTCCTAATAAATTATTTAAAACAAATACTGAAAGAATACGATGTTGTCATGACCTTGATATGTATACGCACAATTTAAAGCTATATGTACATTTCCTACCCCCCCCCCCCTTTCCATTAATTTTTGTCACGAAATCGTATTTTGAATATTAATGACACGACAGTTTGCTCCCGAGGCCCACAAAACCCCTAATGAATATTTATTGTGCATATCTCTATGTGTTTAATGATTTCAAGGCATTCATACGTGTCGCTTGTATTCGTGTACGTATGGGTGTTACATGCAATTTTCTTTTATCTAAAAACAACTTTTCTGCCCGGATATCACCCTCACTGATGCTCAAAACAGTTTTCGATCAATCTCAACACGAGGACTATTTCACTAAAAAGGTTCGGCATATACACGGTATTATAATTAGTATGTCGTTAGCACTCGCATTGCATGGTTGTATCGTATTGTCAACAAACTACTAGGTATAATAAATTACCAAGGGGGCGAAGAATGCAGAAATCGGGTGAAATATTTGAATTTCCCAAAAATTGGTAGCGAAAGCCCGAAGGGCCGTGAGAGCGAAGCTCTCCCCATTGGTAACACTTATCCGTTCAAAGCATGTAAACCATATTTTCTTAACCATATATAATCACTCCTCGATTAAAGTACCATGTATTCTATGTTTGTAAATTTGCTATACGCAGACTCTGAATGTGATGTTACAATGTACTGTTTATATTTCCTGCTTTCAATGAATAGGCAGATCTAATGTCTAAAGTCGAAACAGATGCTTTGATAGAGCTCTGTTTTTACACGTTAGGTTCTAACTTTGGGATAATTTTTGTCCTGTATTTAAATGCCAATACCTTTGCTTCGCCCTCAAAAACGGTCACGCCGTAAGACATATTAGAGGGCTATGCCGTCACGCCGTAAGACATATTAGAGGGTTATGACCTCTCACAGCTCGAAGGGACGTGAGAGCGGAGCTCTCCCTATAGGTAACACGTATAAAAGGAAAATCTAGAAAACTAATGAAAAATTAAACCATACCTATGAACTTGAATTTTTTTGGTAAAAATGGCGTCGATTCGAATGGAATCGCGAGGACCTGTATTTCACTATTATGATAATAAATACAATGCATTGAACTTGAAATGTCATCCTTTTATTCATTCATTTATTTGCAATTTATTTACAGATAGTTAACAGATAATGTTGCACTTGGGCGGTGACCTTTGGTCACCTATTGATTTCAGACATGAAAAATATGTTACTATGAATTAAATTTTATAATGCTATAACAATGTCAAGATGAAATGCTTAGCTCATCCGGGTCAAAGAATAAAATGAGCCTTTTAGATCATTTGTGACTATCTGTTTGTAAAATTCTTTTATCTACTGGGCATATTTTCACCAAATCGAAGTAAGTGCTGTCCAAATTTATGTTCAGATGGTCCATGGGTATTTTGTCTAAATCATGCTATGGTTTGACTTTGTAATTGTTCATTAGAATTGTTGCAAATAGAAAATATAATATATAGAAGGCGCGTCTGTAAAATGTGTATGAAAGATAACGGGGAGTATGAATTTCGGACATAGCAGGAGATTGGTCATGTGATCAATCTACCTGTTCCTTGGCTATGTATTTGAAATAGAAGTAAAAATATAAACAATAGTGGCCTAAAACCATCCATACATTGAGATGTCGGTTGCATCAGATTTCTATCAAAATGTGCATGTGTTTTGACAAGGATATATTGACCAAATTCTTTAAAAGATGTTTAGCGACCTTTCCCAGAGAAATTCTGAAATGGGGAGTAAAATAACATAAACAAGCACAAACTTTTGTGATGTAATTTTATCTTCTGGATAGTCTTCTTTCTAAAAATATGTGCTATTCGAAAGTGTGGATATGGAGTTTCTTCACATCGCAGAATACCACATTCATAAAAAAAACCCGCAAAATCTTTAGATTCTTTACAAGTGTTTTATTACATTAACTGTCTTTCGCAATATAATGCGATTTAACCACTAGAGGTTAAATCCCTTTATCAAAGTGATATGGAGTCTGGTTTGTTTTTACTGTGCCATTTTCCGACCTCCTAAGGGCACTATCCAGGTTTTTCGAGTCATCCACGTCAAGATTTTTGGGATATTAGCCGAACACAGCAAAAAATAAAAACAAAACGTGACGTCAAACACAAAGTCGTCAGTCGTCTGCTAAAAAAAAATCAATCCTCCCTACCACGTCCCATTTTAATCTTAAAGAGTTTTATTGTTATTGCAGTTTCTCGTGTTTTTCTTGTGTTAATTTAAGATGAGCAGTTAGATGTATCCCTTACATGCCAATATCCCAATTGTCACGGCTTGAAACATTTCGCGCCAGGAACAGCTTATGGTCAAGGCGGCTATTTTGGCTCACCAGTAGTGCTCAACAGTTTGTTTCCTATTTGAGTTTGTGTTTAAATGAATTAATTTGTCTATACATGTAATAGGTGATCAAGCAGGTGAACATCTGTGTCCAGGGCCCACCTTTCCATGCTTGTATTGTTTAGGGGAGACCAGAAAGGCAATAATTGATGACTGGTTCCCTTATTGTAAATTGCAGCCGTGGCCAATATCGCTAAATAAAGTTTTCAAGATATGATATTCTTCCTTCTTTTCT
Organism: Ostrea edulis; assembly: GCF_947568905.1. Lineage (NCBI taxonomy): Eukaryota > Metazoa > Mollusca > Bivalvia > Ostreida > Ostreidae > Ostrea > Ostrea edulis. Next base: position 65,837,533 of record NC_079165.1, read on the forward strand.
TCTGCATTAGGATACGCAAGTCTGGACTCAGTGCATCTTTTTATAATGCATAATTTGGTGAAAAAAATACTTTATTAAATATCGTACTAAATGCGCTCCCTGCGATCCAAATAACGAAACTTGCATTAGGATACGCAAGTCTGAGCTCAGTGCATCTTTTTATAATGCATAATTTGGTGAAAAAAATACTTTATTAAATATCGTACTAAATGCGCTCCCTGCGATCCATATAACGAAACTTGGTGATAAAGAATTAGATAAACATAGTGTGCTACGACAAAATCTACTCAAGCTTGAATGCATTACAACATCTAAGCTATTGATAGTTGACATTTCAAACAAATGTTGAAAGACACACTAAAACAATGCTGAAACTTATACTGACAAATGGACATTGTAGATGATGTCAGCAATAATGTCTTGGACTATTAAAAAAGAACAACTATTTACAGCATGACATATTGAATATGGAAATTTGGAAAACTATTCGATGTGTGTTTTTATATGTATGTTTTATCGGCATTATACAAGCAACCACAACTGGAGGGTCTCAGCGCGAGTTCAGCAAAACTACGACAATCCCATTTGTCGGCACAGGAACCAATGTAGAACTTGATCAATTTAATGGAACTATTTCCAATGAATTGGATTTCAACCTTCCGCCCTCGTGGGAGGAATTCTGTGTTCTACAAGAAAAGGAAACCAATAATACAGTGTATCTATACAAGTGTTACATAAATGAATCTTCTTCTGGTAAGTGGAATTTTACAGAACTACGACAGCACATTTTATCAAAGAGCCGCAAATACAGTTTCGATGTGCATTGTCAAAGTGGTTCTAGAATCTCTCTTCCTTTGCCTGCTAAGGCCAAAAATATCATTAAACTCCATGTGCGAGACTGCATAGCAGACGACTACTTCGCAGATTTTCAAAATCTTGATTTGAATAGTTTTCCGGACGAACTGGAGGAATATAAGATGATCAATGTGCAACGTTTGGTTAGTATAACGGACGTGAGTGAAAATGTTCAAATAAAGTCTGAGACTCTTCAAAAGAACTTAATTTGTGGAGATGAAGAAAGTTTAAAAGTAAAGATAGAAAGGAACGAAACCTTTTCATTTATTCATGATATGCCGCATATGGATTTACAGACCTTTACCGCAATCGCAACAGGAAATATACTGGACACAAGGCGTTCACCACATATGTGTGTATATAAAAAATTACAAATACTCGAAAATTCTATCACAGTTTCAAAACATAGAAATTATGCCGCAGTTTTGACGGAACAGAATCAATTTCCAGAACTGAAAATTCTGAATATTTCCCATTCACACATTCATTATATTCCTGGACAATTCAAAAATTGGTGGATTTACTTTGAAAAGTTGGAGTACCTGGATATGTCTTTTAATCTAATCCAGGACATTTCTTTCCCAATAAATAACGCAGGAATATGGGGCAAGCCCGTCCCTGTGTTAACACTGGATTTAACTTTCAACAATATAAGTAGAATTTCTGTCCGTGGCTTCGAAAGATTCATTAAGAACAAGAAATGCTTATTCAAAATTGCTCACAATCCGTTTAATTGTACTTGTACAGATGAGATGAAGGAGGTATTGAAATACATTCAGGAAACAGACTGGAATTCTCCAAAGTACCAACGTTACCAGTACCTCAGGGATCTTGAATGTCAATACCCTGGCTATGTTAAGGGTCGGCGTCTGAGAGATCTAACACTACAGGATATCAACTGTAAATTCGAACTGATGCCAATTATTGTAGTTCTGAGCATCTTTTCATTTTTCCTCATCATTTTCATCGTTGTCATGCTGAAATATAGAAGAGAAATACGAATTTTGTTTTTCACTCGGTTTAATGTCATTCTTCCTTGTCAGCCGAGTGAAATGTTCGAGGAAAAAGAATTTGATGCTTTTGTCTCGTTTAGTAACGATGACCAGGAATGGGTTTGCAACACGTTTGATGAAAACAAACACGAACGACTTGCACATTTAAAATTTTGTATGCATCATAAAGATTTTGTCCCAGGAAAAACGATATTTGAAAACATCATCAAATGTGTCGAAAATAGTCGCCACACTGTTATTGTCCTCTCACGGAAATTCCTTGAAAGCCATTTTTGCATGTGGGAATTTCAAGAAGCTTTTCAGCAGAGCATTGTAGAACGAAGGCGACATCTTATCATAATCTTACTGGAAGACATTCCAGATAAGGATTTACCAAATGATCTGAAAAGATGCATGAAAACATTCACTTACATACGAAAAGATGACAAAATCTTCATTGATAGATTGCTTTACTCATTGTCATATAAAGGCAAATCAGTAGCTGATCGGAAAAAGGTGTGGGTGAATGAAGGCTTTGATGACCTAGATAATCTACAAAATGAAGTGTAAAGGACAGTCAGTATCAAGAATGAACGGAACGAAAATAATCATGGAGTAAGACTTGAAGAGGACTTTCATCGTGTTATATTGATGTACATATTGTGTTTGTGTCTTCGAAGGTTTCCAACAGGAATGTTGCGTACAGATGGAGGTCATAGATTGTAAATACCGTACAAAAAAGAACTCTATGAAGAGAACGGATACGCAGAAGACGAGGGATGAAGCAATTGAAAACATAAAACAGAATTATTGACAAGTGGTGAAGTCTCTGAATGTCCCCAAGAAAACTCTGCACGTCCCCATCCAGCATGTCTCTAGAAGCAGTTGATACAGTATTTACTTTTTGCCGTGGGTGAATCTATATATTCAGAAGTTTGTTTTATATTTATTGACTGGGTATCTGACAATTAATAAGTGGTTCCTTATGATAATAGCGAGCGCAGCGAGCCAGCGCGGAGCGCTGGCTCGTACTGCGAGCTCTAATGACTAGAGCGCGGGAAATAATCCGAGCTAAATCTCAACCTCTAACAAGAATTTTTTTTTGACGCCAATCCCAGAAGTTCCTCGTACAAAATGGCGGATGGTTCGATTCGTAAAATAATAATTAAAAAAAATCTTTGAAGTATTACAAACCTTTCTTATTTGAATGGAAAGGATGACAATCATATTCTTCCCCCTTTCTTTTTCTTTTTAAAATATTGTCTAAAGAAATGTAAACAGTCACGTCACAACTACCAGGCTACGTCACAATACGCTCGTTGCATTTCCCACTAAACTGGTTCCTACATTGGTGAGAAGAGCAAGACAGTAATCCTACGTATTGACAGTGAACGAGATCAGTTTTCCTTGTTTTCAATATAAATTTTTTGAAAATGTATTCAGATATGCTGCGCTCGCCCCAACGGTCACACCGTAATCATATTATAGAAAGCCACAATTAACCATTATCTAACCATCATAACATTTTTAGAGGAAGAAAAATGATATCAATATGTGTAATTTATGCCATGTTTTAATTGATGCATTTTCAAAAGAAATCTGCAAAAGTAAGATATTTCAATGTGCAGTTCTGAAATTCTAGTCACGAGGGTATCGGTGTTTAATCATCCTCGACATGAAATTAGCCTTTTCTCTGGTTTTGGGTATGACATTTATTCTAGTCTTTGATCACCGCAGCATTATATCCCGCTTACTACATTACTGTTTTCTTTGTTCTTCTTCGTAAAGAGGTATTCTTTTGAATATATTACTTTGTTTATTCATATGTCAATTAAAATTGTAGATCTTTGTTGATTGTTAAATATTGTCACTAGTGACGCATAATCGAGCTCTCCTTTGTTTCCTTATGCAGTACAAAATCGTTCTCCTTTTAGTTTGAACAGATGTAAAGTATTGTACATATGTAATCACGCAATTAAGCAGATATGACCATATGTAATTCAAAAACACGATTTGCGATGACAAATCTTAAAGTCTGTTCTTACAAGGAAATGTTATTTTGTTTCTTGGTATTCTACACCATAAGAATCCGTGCATTAATGTTTCTCAAGCAGAGTACGTTAAAATGACGACGCTTTTTACAACTGACGCCCACGAAGTGGAGAGTAACCTAGCGCAGGTTCTGGTTAACTCACACTGTATGTTCAACGAACAACTGTATTGAATGTAGTCTTCATTTTATATCATAATTTTCATAGTCTGTTCATTCAAAAAGGATTTTGAAATAGACCCATGGATCCTATTCGCTTTCTGTTATCATGTTTCTGTGTTGTTGATTTGTTTGTTTCTGCCTGAAAGGGGCAGAGAGTATGGGGGACTTGGAAAGGTTTATAAATTGGTCCTCATAAAATACATGTACATATGGGAATTAGGAGATTGATCACTGTTCGCTATCTTTACTTTTTCGTTGTTCGTTGTTTTGAAAAAATGTGCTATTGACTGAACAATTCTTTAAAGTGTTGTTATGAAAAAATATCCACACTTTGTATCGATTCTTCCTTTCAAATCAAACCATACAACTGCGCACAATCACTGGACGTAAACACGTATTAGTAAATCAAATATTTTATGTTGGACTGATGCAAGATAACCAAATTTATGCATGATGTAACTTCGATAAGATGCGTTATAAGTGCCTATTTTGAGATTTACTTCTGATCTACACAGTAGAAAGGTGTTGGCTTTAATAAAATCGTTTATCTTAGAACAATCCAGTTTGTTCATTTCTTTGATTGATGTTCCGTGTAGTTATGGTGATAGATCGGAGAAAGCTGTTCCATACATCACTGTCATTAAATTACAACCTGTGGAAATGAACGTGCAAATCTCTATTTATCAGCTTTATCGTTTCTTTAAAAAAATACTTTAATTAAAGAGTTGTTTGCGTACTGTTATCATGGATAATTAGAGTTTTCTTGCAAATGAAAGCATTCATATTTAGCCTTACAACGTGTAACTTTTTTCATCGTTTAATTAAGACAAAGAACAGTGATTAATCTTATAATTCTTATAAAGAATGCAAAAGCGAGAGTAGGACAAACATGGACTCCTGGATATACCAGAGGTGGAATCGGGCGCCTAGGAAGAATTAGTACCCCCTGTCGACCGGTCACACCCGTCATGAGATTATATAAATGAAGCAATTCGTATTCAAAATAGTATGCAAAAGAACAGCATTCGGCCTAATGACAGGTTGCATTTGCAAATTATATCATTATAACGATGATATAATTTGCGAAATGCTGACTTTAAACGAGACTGGTGCAACCGCGGTAACATCAACGTATTTGTCAGTAGCCTGTCTTGATGGAAGAATTGCTCATAGGCAGAACATGATCACGTATAAAAATCATTTGAAAGACAAAAAAACCCGTATGCAGGTGATAACGGAATATTGCTACATAAATATGGGAATTTGACGATGGAGAAGCTGAATTTCTCCCGTTTGTGATAAAGTTGAGTTGTCAGTTTGCCGTTAACGTCTATGTTGAATAAAATATCCAAATACGAAGCAGATATGGAAGACTGTGGTGTCTTTTATTTCGAGTTCACTGGGGTATAACGAATCGACGTATGAATGAAAGTGAGTATTGTTAAAAGATAATACGTCGTCCATGTATGGCTATATAGATAGGGGGATTTTAACTGGGGCTTTAATAGATATTCAAAGGTAATAACCATGCATTGGCACAAGTGTATTGGGCAGATATGTTAGGGATTCTTTGATTTGAAATATTACGGAGATATAGCACCCAAGTCGTCCTCAGATACAATTGCGCTTTAAATTGCTTGATCTGTATCTTCCTAGCTTATTCCAATTTATTTTTACAAAGAGCTACAGTTCTGCAGCTACATGTAATGAATGTTGTCCCTGAAATTCATTCAACAACGCTTTTGAAGGCCTGAATCAAATAAGGTTTCACGCACAAATATAGAAAGCATGAGACAATAAAGATACATTGTACATTCGGATTTCAAAATACAATAAAACTTCGGGGTTTGTACTTTAACCCCAATATATGAATGTATATTTTGATAACCTATTAGGGTTTCACCCAGGACCCATCTTGAGCTTGATTTAGCCCCTAACTTTGCAAAATCCAACGCACCTCTAGCGCAACATCCCGAATCAAAGCTTTCAAATATATGTAGAGTTTGAGATAATATTCATGTATGTGTATCTGATATTCTGTCCTGGAACCTAATTACCGATTTAGAATAGTTAATAGGCTTTCCATTTAAGGAATACAAATCAGTACACATCAAAGACAAATGAGTTTTTATCAGATTCTCAGTTGATGGATGACATACTTTTATGTAGGCAAGGCAGCACTTGAGTTATTGATGATAATGTGAAGTTTTACATCCATACATATTTTATACCGTTTTAGAGCGATGCAACCTTATTCCATGTCAATATTGACATTAAATCACTATAGCAGATAGACACATGCTTTAAAATGAATGCTTTTATTCGAACATTGAATATTTTAATTTCTTGATTAAAGTCAATTTAATAAATATACGCAGTATTTTTTTTCAATGATGGCAATAGAGAAGACTTATTGAGAATCAAATTATACGAATTTAGCAGGCCAAACCTGCGAGCTACTTAACATACTTTCCGTCTCTCGATAATTACCGTTGCACTTTACCGTATATGAATGTGTTGCGATATCGCTGAAACGGAACGTCATTGCATTTTCTATGTTTTTAAAAAAAAAATTATGAATCTTGATCAGATTTAATGATGATGTACTTGTTAACAGGAAATTTAGTTAGTGTATTCACGGGACATTGTCCTGAACTTCACCCCTATCTAATTACGATGTATTATGATAGATGAATGATAATTGGATGAAAAATATACGGGGAATTATCAAATTATAATCTTTAAGTACAGTTTGCCCCGAGTCCGGTCATGTGCAGCGAATTACGCTGACCCTACTAAACTTTGCGTTTATAGGGCATGCACTTGAAAAGCTATTTGAATGTCATAGAAAACACTTTTTGAACATTTTGCATACATTTGATGGGAGAAAAACTATACAAATACACGAAAAAGATGCACGAGTACGTTTATTTCTCGTTCTAAATTTATGACGAACCTAAATCATGATTTTATCAATTATGCTACATGTATATACATTAAGCATTATATTTCTATGCATGGTCGTTATAACGATCTATTTTGCCAATACAACCTATCATTGGGTCTAATGCTGTCTGCCGTGTTTCATACTGATTGTTAGACTGTTCGTGGCACACTGATTTTGACTACGGATAACTCCGTTTACCTGATCAGAATATAGGGCTCACGGCTGGTGTGACCGGTCGACAGGGGATGCTTATTCCTTCTGGGCACCTGATCCCACCTTTGGTATGTCCAGGGGTCCGTGTTTGCCCAACTCTCTATTTTGTATTGCCTATGGGATTTATGAGATTGATCACTGTTCGTTATCTTCACCTTTCATATAGAGAATTTCGTGCATATTTTGCAAATTTGGAAAGGTATTTGTGATAACAATTACTAATACAAACAGTTTTTTCATGAAATATACGTAGGGAACACATATATTGAAATAAAATAAGTTTATATCTAAATACTGGTGTCTGTAACAGCATGGACAAAGTGACACATGTACTTGTAATTAATAACAATAATAGACAAATCTATGGTAGCAAATCCCACCAACTTGTCCGAGGATCTCGGTATCTTGCCAAAAAGGCATGGTTATGTCCTTGCTGCTTCAAAGATGATATTTGTTGTATAGGCCGACGAAAAGATGTCAACATGATGTCAATTTTAGGCTCAAAATAAATAGTTTAAGACGATAACGTCTCATTTAATCAACCAAACGACTTATGAAGTCGGTTTTGAATGTCAACATTACGATTTGTTTTCAAAACGGCGTAATTAAAATCGTTTTTATTCAAATCGTTTGGTCGATAAAATGATAATATATTGTCAAAAATTATTCATTTAGAGCACAAAATTGGCATCTTTTTGGCGACTTTCAACAGATACCATCATTCAAAAGTCGTGTAATAACCAGGGCGACATTCATTTTAACGGATTAATTTTTGGCGATTAGCCATCATGCTCATTAATTTACTACAACCTAGACGAGAAAAAGATGTCGTTCAGCGCATAAAAATGGAGACTTATAGAGTTAAAAAATGTCGTTTAATTGTTAAAATTAGCGAAACATCGACTTGCATTTTCTCGATTGATTGATTAAATATTGTTTAACGCCCCTTTCGAGAATCTTTCACTCATAAGGGCTGCAAAATTTAGGCCTATGCTCGGCGCTTACGGCCTTTGAGCAGGGAGGGATCTTTATCGTGCCACACCTGCTGTGACACGGGGCCTCGGTTTTTGCAGTCTCATCCAAAGGACCGTCCCATTTAGTCGCCTCTTACGACAAGCAAGGGGGTACTGAGGACCTATTCTAACCCGGGAAGCATATTCTCAAGTATATATCGACTTTATATCTATGTTGCGATTTCTTATCCAAAAACAAATCCCGTGGGGATCCGGGTTAGAATAGGTCCTCAGTACCCCTTGCTTGTCGTAAGAGGTGACTAAATGGGGCGGTCCATATGATGAGACCGCAAAAACCGAGGCCCCGTGTCACAGCAGGTGTGGCACGATAAAGATCCCTCCCTGCTCAAAGGCCATAGACCTAAATTTTGCAGCCCTTCACCGGCAATTGTGACGTTTCCATATGAGTGAAAAATTTCTCGAGAGTTGTACGTTAAAGAACAAACAGCCAACTTATCAAAATGGCGCTATTGAAATCGCTTTCACTCAATCGTTTGACTGATTATATGAGAAGATATTGTTAAAAACTATTCATTCAGAGGATAAAATGGCATCTTGTCGACATTTTTGACGACATACAAAAAATATCTATCAAAATTTTTATAATATTACCTTGTATGATCTATATATAATTTTACAAGTAATTAAAACAGTTTAAGTTTTAAGTCACTGATATCATTGTCCATTGGTCTGTTATGTTACAATTCTTAAGAATTTTCCTAAGAATCTCTTAAGTCTATCCTAGTTAGGATGGTTCTAAGAGAGCTTCTTTGTCCATCTTAAGATGGCTTAGGACTGTCTTAAGAATCGTCATAAGACATCTTAAGTCATGTCCTAAAACTATTCTGTGGAATCCTTCGATAACATGCCTGCAGGTTTATTGACTTAATTGTTGATTTATCTACAACCCAGATGAGAAAAATATGCCGTTCAGTATATAAAGATGAAGATTAATTGATAAGATTAGCGATATAGCGACAAGTTGATATTTAGAGAACAAAAGGAGGCACCTAAACGTTTCAATACATTTCTGCCATCGCTTGTCAGATAAATAAGTCGACTTGTTAGATAATTAAGTCGACTGGTTAGATAATTATGTCAACTTGTTAGATAATCATGTTGACATGTCATTTCAAATTATTTTTTAATTCTGATATGTTCCCGTGGGGATGAGTTTTGGCAAACATGTTTTTAAACGGACTTGGGCAAGGTATTCAATGTGACAGTAAATATTCAAATCAAGGTTTAAAATTTTAAGAAAATGCTGAGACAAATCATTCAAAGGAAGGGGGTGGGTAGATTAAAGTATTTTTAAAATTGAAAATTATGATGTTGTTCTTCTTTTTCTTTTTTTAACTCATTACACTTACACAACATATCAGCCCGATATTGATAGTTCTATACTAAATTAAAAGGGAAAAAATCTTAAAAAGAACGTGGCAATCGGATTAAAATCAGCTCCTCGATCCGCTCCTTGTTTTTTTTAATGTCGCCACAACGAGGAACGGATCGAGGAGCTGATTTAATCAGATTAACAACGTGAATATTTCCTGTGCTATCTATGTCCTGTTAGCAAGATATTATGCCCTTTTTTATGCGCGGATTTATAGGAGGTCCGGACACCCCTTAGAATCTGCAAATTATATACATGTGTACCAATCTGACTAAAGTACAGACCTATATTATTATATATATAATAATATAGGTCTGTACTTTAGTCAGATTGATATATAGGTCTGTACTTTAGTCAGATTGCATGTGTACCATCATGATTCATAGCGGGAAAAAAGAGTTATGTGTGTGTGCGCTAAGTAGTGAGGTAAGAACCAAACCACAAAATTATCATGAAATAATTATGTAGAAAGTGTTCTCAAAAGAATGTATACTTGAACGATCTGACTGATATCCTTCTTTTATTTATTTATACATTTATAACAATTATTTTATCTATACTTAATGTTTAACCATAGGTATTGATATTCACACCTTTCACTATTAATTAGTGGCATTAAACCTTTTAATGTTTTTGGTTTTTGTTGTTGTTCTTGTTGTTTTGTTTTGTTTTTGTTTTTTTGTTGTTGTTTTTTTTTAGAGAGAATTGGTTTTTTTCCCCTTCTTTTTCTTGCCAAATGTTCCATCCTCCCCCGAAAAAAAAATTCTGGATCCGCACATGCAACCACCGTGTTGTTGTCCTTATACATGTATTATTTCTCAGATGTAATCTTAATTGTGTTTTTCTCAAATGTACCGGTAATCTGTCTAAGTTAATTCATATCCAAGCAAATACAGTAATATCACGCCCGCCCGATATAGAGGAGAGGAAACATATATTTAGCATGTTTAGTTCTGTATAATTAGCGCTGGTATTGGCAGAATAATCAAATCAGGACCTTCTCGTCGCAGTATAAATTAAACAGAACAACAACAACAACAAAAACCCCTACCCTATAAATCTCTAGGGAATTATTTGATTGGCGATGAGTGGTAGTAAACCCACTGAGCTATGTAATGTAATTCCAATTCTAACACAGTATGGCGATTATTTGAATTTAAAAATTTTGACTGAGGTACAATTTCAAAGGAGCGGTACTCAATAATGGTAACGGTTATTTGAGGCGATCAAAATCTTCCAAAGGCGTTTAGGCCTTAGCATATCACTTTATTGAGTTGTGTTAGGAAATTATCCACAAGTATTTTATTTGAACGCTTTTATTATTTTGTTGATAAAATTGAAGACCTGAGACTCAATGAATAGAATAAGGGAAATAACCTCCCCAGAATGTGTGGACTGGTATTGTAATTTGTGTTTATATGTATTTATTTTTAATTAACGTGGTTACATTGTATATGAATACATTGCAGAAGGAAATAAACCACAGAGAAATATCAACGGGAAATTATCAAAGAATAGGGAAATATTCATAAAGAAATATCATCTAGTCATCTTTCTCTTCAAACATTTCCCCCGTGTATGTATTGGTCTTTAATCAATTTAACAGAAAGTCCAATCAAAATGAAATGCCTGTAATGGTAGATGTTTTATTTCTATTTTGAAATGTGTTAGGAACTTGTACATGTGAAATAATGTCTTTCGTAATATTTCAATTATATTCTAAGTCGTCATGAAATAAACTATTGTCGTTTGATAATCCCGTGAATTACTTTTCATTTCAATTTTTTTTTATTTTGCAAAGAAATCTCAATTTCAAACAATGTGAATTCTTTCAACGATATATATATATATAAGTAAGTAAATCTGTTATTATAGTGACACATATAATACAACTTTTGTATTTCAGTAAGATACATGTTAATATAATTTTACACCCGGCCCAACTGACCTATATGTCACTTTAAACAATTTAACATATTCAGGTATGTCTGGGGACGTACAGTCTTTTGGATGTATATTACTATCATAGATAATTGAATTATGTGGCTTTCCGTAGTATTTTTGTAATTTATAAAATGAGGCGTTGTACATGCACAATATAGGTTCGACAACTCGTCCAGTCTTTAGAGATTTATGCAAATTAGATTGACTTAGGTATAAGAAAGAACACCTGTTTATAATGCTTCCCCGCCAGTAACAGAAAAATAAGAGATAGGATAAGCACGTAGATTTATTAGTCATCTTTGTCAACACAAATGCATGCAGCTACAACGGAAGTAGGCAGTGCAAACTCTTATTTATTTTTAAGGTTAAGCAAACAGACGAGCAATCTTTTTAGTAAGACAAGAAATTTTATAGAGGACCTTTTGAATGTTTTAAATAGATAGCGCTAAATCACGTCAAGCTTTGGATGGTATGAGTTATGCGATATGCATGCAGTGGAAAGAAATATAAGCAAGCCATTGTTTTGTGGTCATTGGACACTTAGAGTGACGTGAACTCGCACTGAAACAAAGTGGGATGGCTACTTCACGTTCACATTCCAAATACTTTCAAATCTTGAACATTTTCACAGATGTTACATCTACGACTTGATTTCATGAGCTTAGAAATTCAGTGATAAGAAGTTTGGCAAATGCATCAGGAAATTCCATCACTTCGTCAACTGAGGTCGTCAAGTTCATTCTATTTCAATTGCATCCTAAATCTAGTTGTACACATACTTATAAAAACACGGACATTCTTCAAACTCAAGATTTCATTGTTTGCAGACGTTCTTGAGAGGGTGTTTAGTCTTTCTCTGCGTGTTCCCTAATTACAATTTGAACAATGTGCGCTGGAGGTAAGTTGATATAACATTCTTGCGCGTTGCGCGCTATATGGGTCTTAAATATTGATAGATATATGTAACAAGATTACTGTTAATCGTTTCTTCCGTTTAATCTGATGAAGCATATCTTAGATGCGTTTTTTTTTTCTCTCCAATAAGTAATAATTTCCAGACATCAGATGCTAATACTCCGCAGTGATCGAATTTCGTCCTTTCGGACTCATCAATGATGATGAGAAACACAGATTGATACGGTTTGGCCTGGTCACTGCCCACTGACAAATCTGTGTGGAACCTCCAAAAGTCTACGTATTCTGCATGAAGTAATAAATAGACAAAAAATCTACACCAAAATATATCAAAAATTATTTTAAGTAAAATGAAAGAAAAAGATTCGCAAGAGGATTCCTCCGGCGATCATTACCTTTCTGCCACGTGCGCCTAATTAGCGGGAATTAGTACCGAGCATAGTGGGTCTATATTGTACCATTCTCTTCTTGTAGTTGGAGGTGATCTATAGAATTGACTGGCAGACGCACACCCAGTAACTGGAGTATTCAGAACGCTGGTAAACCAGACCACTGCTCGGTTATGTAAGTAACCATTTTTTTTTAAAACATAGAAATGAGGAAGATATAGTTGAAGTAAAATAAAACATATTAACTTGATATTCGGGTTATTTCATATATTGACCTTATAATTTGCACTGTAGATCTTGAGGTTAATTTGTTGAGCGCAAATCCCTGTTCCTTGATCTTTATTTCACAACTGTTTCCATAAACTCAGAAACATTAGTAATTCATCTTAATTCTGTCGATATTAAACTCTCGCCTACGACTAAATCTTGCCGACAAAAATATGCATTTAGGGATATTTCAAATTATGTAACATTTAATCTTTATCTCTACTCGGCCGTTCTAATATTTACTCCAAAGATATGTTTTCTCTGGAGAATAAATACCATTTGACATAAAGATTCACTTTTCGGTTTCAATGTTTGTTCAAAATGGTAAAGAATGTGTATACCAGTCTTTTAACCCACTAGGGCACGCTTGAAGGCTACGGGGAATATTTTTACCTGTGTGTACGTTTATTCAAATTAAACCTTCCTTATTTTGACACAGTTGATCGACACTGGGCAGACGACAAAAGCCGGCGTTTGTGTATAGTACCGAAAACTACAGATCGGATCAACATATTTACCTGTTGGCGCACACATGCAGGATTAATCGCCCACCAAAATGTGGGGAAAGTGTTGCATATAATGCAGCTGAGTGCATATAGACGTCAAGGAAAATAGTAATGAATTCTCAGGCGTAAGGTTACGGGGGATCAGAGTCATTCAGAAAGCTGTACCATTATTGGGAGTCATGTCGGGCTCTTCGCTAGGCACACTATGTGTGCTGTGGATTTTTGTGACTTGTGTGAGGGGGATTTACATCCGTGCCCCGAAGGGAAAGGAATCCTTTGCCCAATATCCTAAATGGAACGCGTGTATCAATGCCTCTTTGAGTTTTGAGTTCAAGACCAAACAGGGTACGGGTATTTTAATGTACACTGACGATGGGGGATCATACGACTTTTTTGAACTCTCACTTGAGAAAGGGGTCGCTCGATTGAGGATAAACATTGTGAATGGTCATGATGGAAGTGTTGAGTTTCAGGCTGGACAAAGCCTTAATGATAGCAAGTGGCATCGGGTGACAATTCTAAGAAACAGGATGGAAACCACTTTTTCTGTGGACCAAGAATCTTCCAAAAATCTCTCGTATGGGTCAGATTTTTACTTTGGAAATTTGGGGAATAACAGTGATGTATACTTTGGGGGGTTACCAGAGGCTTATATGAAGAGTCTGGAAGATCTTGCTTTACCGTCAGTAATGTTCTCCAAACGATTGGCTGTGGAGATACGAAATGTCATATATGGAAATTGTTCATGTGAGCCCGTCCGTGGAAGCTTAATCCGTGGTGTATCCTTAGATGGGAGATTTACCGAGGCATGTGACCAAAGGAATCCGTGTGGAGACTGTCTGTGCATCAGTGTGGATGCTGGACCAAAATGTCAGTGCGACGAAACCGACAAATGCGGGAAAGGTGAGACTAGCATTTGAGGTCAAACTACAGGTGGGGCACCCATCAACAGGTGCTAGAGTTAATCTGGTAAACAATTAACACGCAATCGGTATGCCTTATTGACCAAGCTCAATGCACCAGTGGGCATGATGTCGTTTGTTGTTTTGTTACATCTACGCCAATGGCGCTGGACGACCTATAAAAATGTCTAAAGTCTAGAGCCCCACATACAGCATTATTGACATTAGCTATAATAGTATTATATTATCACTCACAACTGAATGAATTACCAACACGCCTCAGTTCATACCAATTCAACAATTACTGACCTCCTTTGAAGTTGGATATTTATCGCAAACTTGTCAAACGTGTTGAAAGTTTTCAGTAGTGTGAATTGTTAAAAGAACATCAGTAGATTAACATAAAGTTCGCACACAACCTCAAGAACTAGGCATACTTAAACCTATCCTACAATAAACTATTATGTAATCTGTTCTAATTGAAAAAAAAAATAGCACAGCATTTACCGGGCTATCATATAGAAATTTAAATACCGGTAAACATCATTGAATTAACAAAAGCAAATTGACTTCGATATACAACTATGAAGCTCTGTTATTAAAATAGTAATTGCAAGCATCACAATTTTATGTCCCATCACAAACATGATAAACAGGTGTGATCACGTGTGGTTTCATGTAGCTGTAGAACCGAAAGTAAATAAAACGGTCGCCATGGCAAGATTTTAAAAAATAATACAGTCTCGATGTAGTCTGTTTACGATATTACGTATTCAGTATGCATCATAAACCAGTTTTTCCTGACAGACCATTACACAAAGGAAAGGAAGGGCATCATTTGGGCATATTTGCAAACCTTGTTTGCTACGTATTCTAAAAATGTATTGGATTTTTTGGTGAAACCCTTCATTATTCATCATTACATTCACACCCGAAAGATTGGACTCTGCACTCTCTAAATGTTCAGCATATTAACCAAATCCTCTTAACATTACTTGGAAATTGCATGTTAAGATGTTCCTCTGCTAGTTTTTTTTATCTGGTGCTTACCTTGAACACAGAGAAAATGGATGATAGTTGTCGGTTCTTATTTTGTTGATAGAGGGAAAACTCTTCGTTTGTCTACATGCTCGAGAGCAGCGGATTTTGTTTGCTGTATGCATAGGTAAAGGAGATTGTTTAAATAAGTGGGCAGAAAGTACTTATTTTTACTCTTGACTTTGAAAAAACGATCATGCATTTTCAATTATATAGATTACCTAGTTGTCATGTTGTAGTAGGTAAAGCTTATAACAAAATTAAGTGCTAGTATGCTGTGAAAAATGTAACACTAATGTAGATCAGGAGAGCAAATTCTCCATCATTTTCTCAGGATCAATTCTCCCATCAGGCAACTCTTACCTTACAGCTTCACGGCAAGGTGAAGAGTTTTCCACACAATATGTCATTGTTCGTTGCGATCTCAATGAGATAATACATTTCTCACGGACATGGAACTTATCTTCGTGTACACCCCTTTTTGCCATTCTTTTTTGTATTCCGGTATATCTCTGTTTTATCATTTCTCGTTTTACCAGGTATAGGTTTTGCTTCTTTGAGGGTATTCTTGTGTGTGGATGTGTTCATTTCATGAAGTAAATGAGAAAAATGACAAATTCTTGTTTTAAATTAAAATAGTTTCAAGATCTACGAGGCTTTATTGGCGTTGATATGTTGCACGGTCCTGTAAAATTCCTCCAACGTTCAACAAAGTTGATGAAATCTTTGAATTCCTATAACCACACAATATTGTAACTCGCTGATACGTGGACATGAGGAGGTTTACCTGTTATCACTTTATATTGAAGAAAAAATCTGTAATACTTCGCCATTTTCTGAATGTCATTAATTCTCATTTGCCCTATACTGATATGTAGCCAAAAAAAAAACAACAAAAAAACACCTTAGAAATCGATATCTACATTCTAGCACATTTTTCAGTAGAAAATCTCAATGATGTCATAAGACAGTAACAACCAACGTGACGTCACAATGCTGATCCTCAAAGAATATTCAAGAAAAGCATCCTTGGCTATTCCGCGACTATTGCATCTTGTTGACTCACATATGAAAGGTGAAAATAACGAACAGTGATCAATCCCATAACTCCTATAAGCAATACAAACCTATAAGCAATACAAAATAGAGTTGGGCAAACAGGGACCCAGATATGAGAAGTTGAAGGAAATCTAGATTTACCAAGAAACACTACACAAGTCATGTAAATATAATTATGCATTAAATGATTATTTTTAACTACATAAAACATATGTGCATACGAATTGATGATACATGTATAGGTAAGCTAATAAATGTATTGTCCATCAAAGACAGCGTTACATACATTTGTGAATAATTCGACTATCTTATCAAAAATATCTTGCATCAAAAGTTTGTGTAAAAATGACACGAAAGAAGATTGCAAACAGCTGTTTATTACGAAAATATGACTGAGAAATAGATCTTGAGTAGAGTCAAAGCGTCTAAAATTAAAGACCAAAAGAGAAAAAAAACCACGAAAAAAATGGGAAAGAATTTATTCCTGCAGCTGCAGGGCGCGGCTTGATAGTTCCTGCAATGTGTTTTGTTCAGTAATTGCCACTTATACGGCAATTAAAAGTTACACTGT
Organism: Ostrea edulis; assembly: GCF_947568905.1. Lineage (NCBI taxonomy): Eukaryota > Metazoa > Mollusca > Bivalvia > Ostreida > Ostreidae > Ostrea > Ostrea edulis. The sequence continues at coordinate 65,854,749 of NC_079165.1, forward strand.
GACTGTGCCAATTTCCTCGTTGTTTATATAATGTTACACGTGTAATAACAATATCAACGGTTGTACTATAGGTCCATTTACCAAGGTTTTGTCAATACTAGTAATTAGGTTGTATTTTATTTTTCTGTAAAAGCACTGACCTTTCAACTCTAGATAAAATCCTATATATAAGAATATAAACCTAAGGAACGAATGAAAAGGTTTGGGATATAAAACATTGGGAACATGGTTAATTTTGCAAATTTGGTCACCAGACAATTGACCTAATGCTGCCATCATTTGTGTACCCCCGTAATAAAAACAACTTAGACATTTCATTATAAAATAAAAATTATTAACTGTATCGTATATATGTCCAAAGGAAATTTAAAATAAACCTTAGATAAGATACATCATAGACCTCTTTTGGCCATCTTTGAAAGATGTAGGATTCTACGGCGAACCCCATCTATTTTAACACAGCCGTCCTATATGCTCAGCATAATAACCAAATTCCCTTGGAGCTACTTGGGAATTGTATGTTGTGATGTTTCTCTGCTGTAGTTTTTATCAGGTGCTTGCATGTTACCTCTGACTCAAAGGAAACGCTCAATAGTTGTCGGCTCTTGTAATATTGATGTAGGGAGAATTCAGAAAAGATAGTTTTCATTTACTTACACTCAAGTGCACTGGGAAATGTATACGTTGATTTTGTAGTTTTGTAGACAAAATTGACATAATAGTTCAAATTTATGTACATGACTGTCTTAGAAGCAGGTAATGTTTTGTTGGTAAGGTTTTGTTACAAACACATAATCTTGGTCTCATCTGTAGGTTGAACATCGTGTTGGACATCGTATAGTAATATGCAGTTATTGTTATTATAACAAGTATGCTGTGAGAATCACTTCATCTTTTCAAGATCAGTTTCCTATCATGAATATCTTATCTCAGTGCTTCACAACGAGGTGAAGAGCTAGTTTTCCACACAATATGATACAGTTCATTGCAATTTCAATAAGATAACACATTTCTCTCAGAAGTGGAGGTCATTGTCTCGTACACCCTGTGCTTTTCACTTTCTTTTATATTTTCTACGCTTTATTTACGATATAATTGTGTAATATTTCATGTTCATGATCTGTTGCATACCTACTCCAGAACCTTAGATTATCTTGATTTAAACCATCACTCGTTTTATAAGGCGTTCGTTATGATTATTGGAGGGCAAATTGCGTGTGGATGTGTACTATTTTCATGAAGAAAACTGAAAAGGATCACGTATCAAATTAACACAGATCGCCAAGTTTAGCACTGCATCATAACGATGATGTGGATGAGCATGAAAGAGAAATGCCCCGTGTCTCTAGGGTAGAAAACTTAGTGGATCTTTACTACAAATGTAGCCTCTTATTACTCATTGGAGACGGTAGTACATCAAATTGTTTATCAAACTTTTTGAAAGGTTTGACACATCACTCCATTTCTATGTAAGAACACAAAAGAGTATTCCACAAATCTCTTGCGAAAAACTAGATCGTCAAAACGTTTAAGCTTAATAGTTCAGCTGCAAGGCGTGGCTTGATTGTAGCTCACAGATGTTTTCACTGTCACTTCAATGCCAGGTTCTTTCTTCTCTCTTGTGGAGGAAATGTCGGTTTTAAAGGCAGTGGGGTCTGCTCTGTTGTCTTGCTGCATGCAACAACATTTCATCTGTTAAAGTTCACCTGTCCGACAGCCCTATTCCACTTACAAGCGTTTGGTAATGAAAACAAACATCAGATGAAAAAAAGAGAAAGAATTCACATGGCAAATGACACGAAATTCTAAGTACAGTAATTCAGTAATGCCGTTTTAAGTCCGGTTTCATTTCGTCTTTTATGTTCTAGTATATTTTCCAACCCTTCGCAATGTATCTATTAGTATCATATATTGTATGAATACAAAGACAGCACTCAGCTGTCTCGATTCCTGTGTTAGCTTAGATCAATGAAAATTATACCTAACAAATGCCCAATTTTCCAAGAAATAGAATGATTTTTCTCTATGATTTAATACACTGATGATATTTGAATGATGTTTCTCTATGATTTAATACACTGATGATTTTTCTCTATGATTTAATACACTGATGATTTTTCTCTATGTTTTAATACACTGATGATACTTGAAATATCAAACCAGTTGTTCCACGTGAAGGCACACACATGTTTGTTTAAGCAAAGTTGTAAATTGAAAGCAGATATTTTTATTTTCATTTTCAACCATCTCGCTGAAAAAACAGCATGTACAATTACTAAACAAAATAAATGGCATAGTTTTAGGCCACATAGTTTATCTTTCCAGTACCGTGACGATAGCATGTTTTGTTTTTCCAAAGGTGTGCCATATGTTTTAGCATTTGAATTATAATTTTGAGTAAAATTGAGAAATATGTTTCTATTGATGTCATGCACTCCAGATGAGAAAAAATGTGAAATTGTGTTGGACAAGTAAGAAGTATTAGTCTATATCTGCCACGTGTGTAGATATGATAAGATTAATCACAGTTCAATATTGGACATCATGGTAGTTTTCTCCTTGATTATGTTGTGACGTGCTTCCAATCATGACAATTTGTGTCCGTCATAAGATTACAAAAAAATTTTAAGTTCGTGCAGAAGCATTATATATATATATATATATATATATATCTTATTTTGGAGAAGATGGATATTTTCAACGCCAGTAAATTTTGTTGGACACTAAACTGATTGACTATAAAACAGTGATGAGACTGACGAAACAAAGAATTGATAAAATGATTAGATATTTCAGTATCTCGAGCTCCCATTTACATCACATGCTGTCTTCATTACTCATCTGGATGACTAGTGATGTATCTGTGAGTTATAGCTAGTACTTATTGTTTCTGGAAGAGAAAGATGGCAGCGGTACAATGAATGCTTCAGATCTCCGACTTTGTAATATTGAAAGGTTGGCAGCATGAACAGGGAATGATGGTATAACAAGTCTAGAAGTGGGTGAATCTAGGAGGTGTGGCATTGCACATCGAATAATTAATACAATATAAGTAATAGTGTATTTAAAAAGTCCTAAAGTCTTTTATACATGTGTGTACCCTCTTTGCATTGAGAGTTGATGCCCTGTAGGTGATTCTTGTATATTTATCATGATATATCAACAAATATATTTACTATTTTATACAAGAAACATTTTTTGGCAAAGATTTTAATTTCTAGATGGACATTGAATTTTACAGAACATGTATCAATTCATGAACTGAAGTAAATTGTCCCCAGTAGTATGATAAATATTTGAACGTTAATAGGAAACAAATTTGAAGGTGTAAAGAATAGATAAGCTGGTTTGAACGGTGCGTAAATCCTGTTATATCTCAACATTTCTGTTTATTAAGAAGATACCCACTTAGATCTCGGCCCTCTAATGGTTGTAAATTGGACGGGTGTCGTAATATTGAGATAATTCTTCAGTGGTACTTAACACTCTACACAAAACAATCCAGCCACGAGGATAGAACGGTTGATTTTATTGTGACCTGCCGCAATATGCTTGTGATTCTTGAATCTACTGTAGTTCCGTCATTAGTGAGACAATTACTAATGCAAATAATCCACTCCACACATTAAATAGACATTAAATGTTGTCGTATATTGTCTACAGATTCAAATCAAATTCAGGGAGAGAAAATACAGACCCATATAACGTACATTCATATCTGTATGTCTAAAATCAAGTCAGATTATTCGGGTAATGTATTTGTAGATACTAGTGCGCGGAGAACAACTGTACATATATGTAATAAATCCAGGGGGAAATCTTTAACGATTTACATATGAAAATTTGTATAACTGTAGGAATCAACAACTGTGTATACACCGTTATTATTATTATTATAATTAATATATATATATATATATATCACGATTGTGGATTTTTTTTAAATCTTAGTCCACTCTTTACAACTCCAATGTTGTGTTATAGGATGGACATGATTATAGATAGTTGAATCATGTTTATGCATTAAAGTTTGTTTCTTTTGGTTCTTAAGTCACTCTGATGGGATCACTGAATTTGAATACATACCACATGATTCATTCAAATGTGGGAGTAAGATTGTACTCCATTTACATTTGCCTTCTAGCCATATTTAAGAAAAAATACCTTATTGTCAATTCACGAAACCGATTGAGAATGCCCCCACATTTAAGGTCATGCTACTGTTTTAGTACTTTAAAAATATCCTGTGTATTGTAGAAAATGCCTTGATTCATTTTTAAAACTCCTTATAAGCACCTGCAAAAACCGATCCCAACTGAAATCTGTAAAGTATATAAGATATTTAACTCGAACATATGCGAAATCGTAATCCATGATATAAATCTGTAAGTAAATATTGAAGTAAGATTTTAAAAGATTTCATCAACAAAAAAAGCAGAGTAAAACATGATGCCGAAGAAAATTTACTCCACATCACTTCATTTCACGGTCGACAGATTAACAGTCTGGGTTTCGTCTTTTGCGTCTAATCGGTATTTTATTATGCGGTGAATGATTTCGCGATGCCCATCGTCATTTAACAATATAAGACATTATGATTATAGTTCATTGTTTTCAATCATCATCACACACACATCAAACAGGAATTTTGGCGTATGCAGTTTCAATCTGCACGAGATCACTGATAATTAGGAGGAACAGAAACACGTGTCTTGTGAACATCAGCTTATTCTAAATCACAGGGACGCCATCAGTTCTTATTATTCTTTTGTTTTATTGGCAAGAATTAGGGTTAATGCATTGTTTTTCTAATTATTTTCTTTGCTTTTTTTCTTTGCAATATAACACGTTAAATGATACTCTTCTACACGGTAACCCACTGACGGACCCGGAAGACAAGAAACAGACGGTGAAATTATTTGTTGACATTCCAACCTCTGACACAACTCGTAATCCGTGAAATCTTCAGAGAGGATTTTTTTTTTCACGATGCGCCATTAACAGAGAGCACTATAGCATCTCTCTGACAAATCAAAATCTCGCTTGTTGCTAAGAAGCGTATCGAAAAGGAAATAAATATATATATCGTATATTTTAAAATAACAGTTCAGGTAGTGTTTTTTTCTTCTATTTAGTGATATATATACAAAGCACTAAAATGACCAACGACACGAACAACCAAATTGTCAAATTTTCGGGACGACCTGTCCCTTCTTCAGGACAAACGAAAAGAATTACATAATGTGGCCAATATCAACAGAGCATAATAACAATTCGCTCCACTTTTAACATTGATTGGCAAGCCTAAAGACCAAAAAACATGTAGTCTGCGTTGTAAATACGTTTGTAGATTAGTGTAGTTGTATTGCTAGATGTATTTACAATATATATGTAGTTTTTGTTATTATGCTCTGTTGATATGGGCCACATTATGTCATTCTTTTCGTTTGTCCCGAAAATTTGACAATCTGGTTGTTCGTGTCGTTGGTCGTTTTAGTGCTTTGTATATTTTTTTGTATTTGACCTTGTATCCATGTTGTGGATCCGACACTTTGAGGTATTGGGTGTTGTTGGAACTTTGGTGCTTATATATATATATATATATATATATATATATATATATATATATATTTAAGCCTGTCGGATCTAAAAAGATACAGTGCCAATAAGAAATTCATAGAAACACTGAAAGGGCCACGACACTGTTAGTTATCGCGTCATATGTTACATGAACAGACATCACATACTAAACACGACGTAAAAAACGACAAATATTAATTATCTATATCACTAACAAATATATCACCATTCTAAATGTAATTCACAATCCAGTACACTTTTATATTCAGAGATTGTTTATTCTTAATTTAGTCTATTAGTGTATCACTTGTTAACGATGCAATTCATCAGTCAATGCTTGGTTGTTTTTTTTGTAGTGTGTACATATAACATATTTTTCTTAGACGCGGGTTGTGTAGAAAATTGGAGGTTACTTGTTAAGTGAAGTTGATATCCGACTCTCTGCGCTTTTGGACTACTGTAGTGTCAATCTATTCACATAATATTGAGTAGGTGATTTCAATCAAGATAGACTAATCACAACTGAACGTTCATTCTAGTACTTTCCCTTCTACTTCATGATAAGACTAATGAATTACATTGATAAACTATGTATGAAAAGTAAACTGGTGATAATATACCGTGTTTTAATGGAGTCACACGAATTTTACAAGTAACCGCCTTGCACCGGGCGGTCAGATTTCTATCCTATAAAGTAATTGACGTGGATTAATGTTCGAGGTCTTCGGTAGCGTTCAGAAAACATTTAAAACCTACACAGCCTGATTCTGACGCTCCATAAAATAAAAGGATAAAGGAAAATTGAAGAGACGTTATTGAAATGTTCCGAATAAAAGCAGCACTTTGCGACATATTAAAAATAATGGATGGTATGGAATTTCACATGTTAAAAAATCATTTAGAAAACAGGTTTTCATTTTTTTCCCTTCAAAGTATGAATATTTATAAGCGGAGTTGTTCTTGTCACCGAAGATAAACATGATAGCGATCTGTGCATGCACCGTGAGGACGGATTTTTATCAAAAGAATGACTTCAATACTGCTGAAATCCTGCCAGATATTGTCCCCCTGATACATCAAGTTCATTTATATTTTTGACACATGGCGGTTTCCAATGTGTTTATATACACCGTGCATTGATGAATAAAGTATCGATTGCACGAGGAGTTCAACTGAGGTCATTCAATTAGTCCTAGTTACATAAAAACGGGAATTGATTTAAAACATAATATGTTTGGTTGTTCTTTTATGTAAAATGCACTAGATTTAGATGGCATACAGATATCTATAGATCGTCCAAGTGTCATATTTAACATTATATATGGAACTACTGTATAAACATGTGTAAAATGAGAACGAATGCATTTATTTTGGCAGTTATTAGTATTATATAATGCAAATGATGACTGACTATGTCAGATTGACATACATAATATCACAAAAGATTGTGGTCAATGACAGTTGGGTGTTGAAGATTTGCAAATGTGTAACACACACACGCATTTATATATATATATATATATATATATATATACATATATATATATATATATATATATATATATATATATAGTCTCTTTTATCGGAGTTAATTTGTATATAAACACTTTCTTGAAATATTTCGATATTTTTTAAATATATAAACATACATAATGCATGAAAATTCGCACCGAATCCTTATTTTAGAGGTGTTTTTTTTTTTAGTGACGACTAAATATTCATTATTAAATTATCAACAGATACTGGACGTTTAGTGACGACTAAATATTCATTATTGAATTATCAACAGATACTGGACGTTTTATGACGACTAAATATTCATTATTGAATTATCAACAGATACTGGACGTTTTGTGACGACTAAATATTCATTATTGAATTATCAACAGATACTGGACGTTATATGACGACTAAATATTCATTATTAAATTATCAACAGATACTGGACGTTTAGTGACGACTAAATATTCATTATTGAATTATCAACAGATACGTCCAGTGTGTTCTACCATCTTCCAATGAATACCTTAATTGGAAGGACATCAGTGAACCCATCGGGACTTGACGCCAACATTGATGGGTCTATTGGACTTCCGAAGAGCACTAGGGGGGTCATGGGTAATGCGATTCGGATCAGGGGAAGACGAGAGTGGCTCCAGGTCACCGGTCCCGGACACAGATACGAATGTTTTGGAGACCTGGAAAAATGTAACAAAGGTATGAGATATTGAAGAAAAAAATTCTTTTTCTTCATAATGAGTGCTCATAAAAAATACGACGATAAAAGTAACCATGGTTTGCTAAAAAATTAACCCCTCGCGCATAGAGCTTAACACATTGAATTTCACCAAAAAAAATTCCTTTCATTATATTCTGACTATCTTTTATCCTTCTTATTACTAGTTTTAATACTTCTCTGTAGGATACACGCTTGGATTATGGGTAAAGTTCAATGATGTTGGGGACACTGAGGGCATATACCTGTCTAACGGAGGACATAGCTCCAACTCTCACGGTATTGCAATGACGTATAAACTCGGAGAGTTGGAATTTGTGTTCCGTACCAAATCTGGTCTGTACTGGAACGTCAAGTACGACAACGTGTTAGAAGACAAGTGGTACCACGTGCTCGTCACATGGACAAAAGCAAACGGAGTGAAGTTGTACATTAATGGAGATCTTGTCAGCAAGTCCAAAACGCCAGAACAGAGGTACAAAATACAAAATAACTAACTTTTTACTCCTTTAGATATATCGGTAGTTTGCAATGGCCGATGAAAGACATGTACTGCTAACTGAACATTATAACAAAGTATCATTTGCTTTTATTTATTTATTAACATGAGAGATTAAATTAATTCATGTGAACATATCACAACCCTTCAAAGATAGTAACATTGAAATTTTATGAATTCGAGAGATCGAGAGAGAGAGAGAGAGAGAGAGAGAGAGAGAGAGAGTCCGGAAACTGTACAATATACGAATGTCCTCTATTAACACAAAATTGAGGATAGATCTTTATATATTTAATTTGCTCACTTCTATCTTACATTTTTATATCTATATACATGTATAATAATAACTTATGCTACTGTAACAATAGCATATACCAAATGCTTTGCAGGTTGGCGATGACCAGAAAACCTCGTTTTAACGAATTTCTGATCGGCCGCAGTAATGACAGGACTGGTCTCGATACTCTGGGAACAATAACAGTGGATGAGCTGAAGTTCTGGTCCGAATACAAGGACGAATTTCAGGTCCGCGAACTCGGTGAGTAACATTCCCATCCATTGACTATAAAATTTATTTCATGTATCGTTTTTCTTGCTTTACATCTAAAATGCTCCTCCTAAATTTTACAATACTGAGTAATATTCCATTGGTTTATTTTAAGGTCCCATGTACAGATATTATTTAGCCATGGAAGAAATTACTGGAAGAGAACTGGTTGTCGAAAATATGGCTATTGAAGTTTTGGGCAATGTTCAAACGATGAAAGGCAAAATTGGAAATGCCTTGAAATTTAACAAGGACGGGGGCAATGTGGACATGGGGGACTTCAGCACCTCCTGTCTAGGTAATCCAGACCTGTGTCTGCATGGATTCATCATCTCCTTTTGGATGAAGCTGGATGAATTGCGTAACCATTCCTATTATTTCTCCAGTCCTGGAATTGATATTTACTCAGTGGGAAAAAACTTGTATGCTGTTGTACAAGCCGGAAACAGAAAATGGGAGGCCCGAACGTATGGCCTAGAAAAGGGTATCTGGCAGTATTTAGAAGTGACATGGAGCGAGTCTAAGGGACTGTCTATCTACATAGACCTGCGTCTCGCTGTCAAACAAGTAGGACACTCTATTGAATCCCCTCGTAAAAGCACCCGATCTACATTTTATATTGGCCGTGCTAATTATGCTAACCTTCAAGAATACCCCTATGTTCTTATCGATGATGTGGAAATGCTGTATGGTGAGAGGGAAACTCTGTTATTCTTGGATCTGATACAGAGAGGTAAGAGAACTAACTCTGGTTTGTTTTATTAGAGGTTGATAGAGTAAAATGTTAACTATTTCAATGAGAGTTACGTTTCTTGTTTCTTGAATATTTTCAGGAAAACCAACGAAAAATTACTTCAGCTTCGACAGGATGATAGGGGATCGACTATATCACCCATCAATGGTTATCGAAACGTATGGATCACCGAAACTTGTGACAGGTAAAATTGGACAAGGAATCAAACTCAACGGAAATAGCCAGGTCGTGGACTTCGGGGAACACCAGGCAAACTGCTTGGGTAATCTAGACAACTGTCACCATGGAGTTCTTTTGGCAATGTGGTTTAATCCCACAACCTTCAGAGACAACATGTACTTTGCATCAACAGGAAATAACGGTATTACGATTAAAAACACTGGAAGTCGTTTGGAGGTATCGGCAACGACCTCTACTCGTGAATGGAATATATCCACCGAAGTTTTGTCTTATAACAACTGGTATTTCATGGAAATATCCTGGGATCCGGAGAAAGGTCTGGAACTGTATATTAACGACAATCTAGTGTCCAGCACTAACACTGCAAATAAAAAAGCAGTAACGCTGGCAACGGGAATTTACACCAGCTCACAGGAAAACAAGTTCTATCTTGGACGAGGAAATACAAGGATGACATCGAACAGGTTCGGCAACGCCATGTATGATGAACTTGAATATTGGTATGGTCCAAGGGAATATCTGATAGCCTTTGGTTACATACAAAGAGGTAAGATCCACAGATGGTAAAAAAGTAAATAAAAGACTGTTGTCTCCTGAAAATGCGTGGTATTTATGTTCCTTTATCTATTCTTTGATAGGCAAACCAAAGGGATACTTAATAGACATGGAGGCTAGGAGGGGAAATGACCTTGTACATCAAGATCTTCCGCTCCGGTTGCATGGTGGTCCCCAGCTTGTGCAAGGTGTGATAGGATACGCGCTGCATCTCGACGGCAATAACCAGTACCTAGACGTAGGCATCCACGACAACGAGTGTCTCGGGAACCTTCAAAAATGTTCCAATGGAATCACTGTATCTTCATGGCTAAACTTTAAAGATTACACCAAAAACATGTACATTTTGTCGACTGGTAATAATGGCATCCGCATGTACCAGAAGGCAGGAGAGACTATTGCAGTGGTTCATCAAAACGGTAAAGAGTGGGAGGTGGCGATTCCCAATCTGGAAAAACAAGTCTGGCACTTCGTTGAACTGTCCTGGCATCCGGACTTCGGACTTAACATGTACGTGAATAATACCTTAGTATCTCATTCGTCCTACACTAACGTCGTACCCAATGTCAGGAGATCAGGAACACGTGTGTATGTTGGTCGTGCTAATAACGGTGACACGGGGGAGACCACTACGACCGCCATGATGACGGCGGATGAGATGGAGGTGTGGTACGGACGGAGGGAGGGGCTGGTGGCCTTTGATTACATACTCAGGGGTAAGTTACAGCTGCTATACATTTCCCATTAGGCACAACTGGAATTAACGACAAAAGTCGAGATTAATTTAACGGAAATTATAAATGTTTGTTTATATATCAAATTGATAATGATAACACGGTTTACACCTATATAAAGTAGATGCTTTGATTTATATATATACAAGTAGTAAGCTTTGATGCACACATTATATATGTTGCTTTGATTGCAACTGCAGAGGAATGGTAAGCGCTAGTTATAGAAAACTTTGCATACTTTATAATCTTCGGCGTACATCTTTCTCAATACTTTTAAATTTGCATGTTCTGTTGGGTTGTCAAAAAGTTATTAAGTTATATCTGTAGAACATTTTGTGTGCTGCATGCATTTCATTTTGCTGGTTACTGTGCAGTTCTCCCGGGTTTTGCTCTTGCTCTGAATTCGTAAAACGATTTTACGAGATTACGCATGTTAAATTTTCTTTTATTCTTCTGAATATATATAGACAGATTTTTCTTTTTTGTCTTTTTGGAATGTCGAATGTTCGCTTTGGATGCAACATAGGCTGTAGATTGTATCTCAGGAGGAACGGTCTTGTCATGGTTCCATGTTCTTGTACTCGGAATAAGACGCATTAACTGTGTAGTATATGGTTTGTTGTACAACATGGTCTTAGTTTTGACGGCATGTGTTTAAATCTCTGCAATACGGTTTTTTCTATTCATTTCTTTCTCAAAGACTTAGTTACAGGTTATCTGAGGCGTTACCATGGAGACGTCTTGTTGTTGTCTGAGTTTTGAGAAGTTTCCTCTAATGGCGAGTACCCGCTATGTGGATGTTGTCATATTATCTTCATTGCATCTGTTCCATTGTTGATATTGACTAATTCAACCAGAAAAAAAATCACATTAACATAGTATTCAAACAGAGCATGTACAGTTTATGTAGATAGTTTCAGAGTTTTCAGCGGCCGAGTTGGTGGCGGATAGTTTTCGTGCATGGATAGCCTTTTCATTTGCGTCCTTTTTAGCCTCAATTTCTAATAAAGGAAACCATTTAATTGTTTTTGTGTATGCTTTTTGGTTTTATTTCGTTATTTTCATTTGTTTCATTAAAAAAATTGATTAATGGCTATATGGCCACAAGTATTGTTCCTATGCATTCAGAATTTTTGTTTTATTTGTCTATGCTATATGTACATTAGTTTAGGTTTTGAGTTTCGAGACATAACAAATTAGTATCAAATGCTCGGATTAAAATAAATCATATTGAAATAAAGAATGAAATTTTTGCACAGAGCAACCATTTATTTCTATAATTATTTTATTAACAAATCATTGCACCCTTTCACCTTTTTGTTGTCACAATAACTGCATGGTTTTGATTGGGTGTTTTTTCTAACCCTTGACTTCCAACAGACAACATTCAACACGAGACTATCTCCTTGGAAACGGCGTCTGGGGGTGTGGTTCTACATCCACGCCTTACTATCACTTTAGCCAATGGTGCCCGGCTGACAAATGGGAGGATAGGACGAGGAGTTTCTCTAGAGGGCTTTGGTCAATATCTGGATCTTGGTAACAATGGCGACAAGTGTATGGGAAATCTGAGGAAATGCAAAAATGGACTGACCGTCTCACTTTGGATTAAGGCCCGTAAGTTGGAAGATGGCACATACTTCCTATCAAGTCCTTCTAATACGCTCTCCTATAATGATGGACAGCTGATTTCCAGGTTCTTTATGAACGGCAAGATGTGGGAGGTGTCGACTCCAAACATCAAGGCTGACCGTTGGCAGCAGGTGGTGATGTCATGGTCGCCAACTGATGGTGTGGAGCTGTACCTAGATGGCAAAAAGCAGAGCTCGACGTCCACATGGAGTTCTTTTCAAGGAGATGATCCAAATGTCGCAAAGACGTACGTGGGTCGTTCTACAGATAACAGCAGGAAGACTGTCAATGCTTTGGTAGATGAAATACAGTACATCTATGCACAACGTGATCAAGCTATAGCTTCCGGGCAATTGCAAGGTTTGTTACAGAAATAACCGTAGCATTCTAAAGTCCCTAGATCACTGTAATTACAAGTTCCTTTATACCCACCATCTTCTCACACTATAATCTGCCCACACTCTCTACTCATATACGACAAAGTGTACCTGTGTAGAATGAATATTAGCAACACTCTCATCACTCACATAGAACTTAAAAATGTTTGTGTCAAAGATTTATTTATTATGATGCGCATTTAACTTGTTTCATAGGATATGTAAATCATCAGGCTTTACCACTAGACCGAGTTCCGCGGATTGAAAATGGGAAATTCTTCATCAAATTACCCATCAGAACAATCTATCTCCATGGTAACCCCTCTCAAGTCCAAGGCCAACATGGTCGAGCAATCAGAATAAACGGGAAAAGTCAGTATTTGGATTTTGGAGATGACTTGATTTGCAAGGGTAATTTAGCTAACTGCGAGTCTCGAGGTTTCACTGTGCAGTTCACGGTGAAGCCAGAACGTCTGATAGAGAACATGTATCTGGTGGACAGTTTCCCTCTGTCGGTGTACTATCGGGACGGCAAACTATGGGCCACTGCTAGAACTCCAACCATGTCTTGGACCACCTCCACTCCAGACTTTATCGCAGGAGAATGGCAGTTAGTGGAAATCACTTGGCAACCTCAAAGAGGTTAAGTAACAATTTACATGGACTTTCATGAGAAGACTCTACTGTTAAATTTCGGATGTTGTCTAATTTTCTGCATTATCGACCAAATTGGTCTTTAAAACTCTTGATTTCTTTGCAGGATTAACTTTGTTAGTTGACGGAAAGGAAGAGTCCCATCAGACGTTCGGAACACCTCAACAAGAAATTCGCGAATGGGATCGGAAGACATACTTCGGTCGTTCTCTCTCCGATATGATTCGTGAAAGGTATGCCGACGCCACCCTGGAACGGCTAGACGTATGGAATGTCCAGAAAGAATATTTACAAGTACATGGACTGATAGGTTCTAACAACACCGTATCAGGTGGTTACACCGTGTCAGGAACTCACAATGTAACCACCGGCGGTTCGGGACACAGTATAAATATACACAGGGTCAACATTACAACCTCCAATGAAGAGGTGACTATAAAACCAGGAGTGGAGGTGGTTCCTGATGTTTTTACGAGAGTCATTAACGACGACCGTAGGATAAAGGATATTCCAGGAGCCCGGACCACCTTTATACGGCCAGAGGGGGATACTCACCTCATTAAACCACCGGTTATTGACAGTGGAGTAGATATCATCGTACTGAATGGAACGATATTGAGAGAAACTAAAAGAAGAACTACCCCAGCTCGTAAGTATATCTAAATTTATTACACTGGACATCAACAATCAGAAACGCATCTTAGACATGAAATAATTGATTGATTGCATATTGTTCAACGTCCCGCTCGAGAATTTTTCACTCATATGAAGACGTTACCATTGCCGGTGAAGGGCTGCAATATTTAGGCCTATGTTCGGCGTTTACGGCCTTTGAGCAGGGAGGGATCTTTACCGTGCCACACCTGCTGTGAGACAGGGTCTCGGTTTTTGCGGTCTCATCCGAAGGACCGCCCTATTTAGTCGCCTTTTACGACTAGCAAGGGGTGCTGAGGACCTATAATTCTAATCTGGATTCCCACGGGATGACATGAAATGAATTTTCATGCATAAGTTTAAGAAAGACACTATAAGACGTAAAATGAATTTAACATTTGGTTTCACTGAATTTCTACGTGGTCATTTTTTTTTCTGTTTTAAAAAAGAAAAATATTGAACACTGAATTAACGATACACTGTAAAAATCAAGGCTTACAAACTTATCTTATAAATGATTAAAAGAACTGAAATTCTTATAGCATCCTATAAGTTTAAGTAATACATGTATATAAAATTTAAGTGAAGGTTTTTTGGGTTTTTTTTGTTTCGTTGTTATCAAATATTTTGTAACGAAACTGGCACGTTTCTGGTTTACTATTGTTTTAGTAGATTTAAGGTACATGTACTATAGCAATAGTTCACTTTTCCTATTACCGATTGCGAATTAATAAGGATATGATAAAGAATCCTAAAAACGACACATTTTTTAAATGGCTCACATGAGCACGGCGGGTGGCATATGGAAAGAATTTCAGTTTATTAAGGTATATTTCAATACATAGTTTGCTCTTTCAAATATAGGACACATAAAGAATATACTAATGTGTGCTATCCAGTTATTTGCTAAGTGAGTGGTTTCCTTTCAATGCAATATAGCATTATTAAATAATGTTTTTCCTGCAGTCACATATTTTATTAGTTTATAAACATATTACACTTTAAGAATTTAGCAAACGCAGGTAGATACCTTATGAAAACACTACATGTATGGAAGTATTCTGTAATTAAGCATAACTTTAAAAGTAACTTGTGTCATTATCGTCGTAATAAAAGTATTTCTGTTTAGTGTATACAGGCTCCCTAATTTGTAATTTCATGATTACTGATTAAAAAATAATCACACATATAATTTGTGATTGAAATTTTAGGCGAGAAATGAATTGTTTGATTTCTTTTTCTTATTTTTGTCTTATTATTATTCATCCAATGGAAGCGTATGCAGCGCAACTGTGTTGCTGTTATCTTGTCTTTGATGTCATAATGTTGGCATCTGACTGTGGTTCAGCTGGGTGAATCATTCATTGTGCAGTCAAAGGCGCCTTCATAAACAATGTCAATAAAAAAGATAAATTGTTGAAAAAGTAACACACAATGGCACAATAAGATTAATGACAAACTTAGTCGATGTATTTATTAAATATATAAAGATACCGGTATAATTATTTCTCTTGTAAATAACACTGTCGCCACCTGTATTCAGCGAATACTTGAAGATAATTATAATCCTTGTTCTCATATCTCAAATCATACAGTTTATTTTTTACCTTTACAAATGAGCCGAGGGATATGAGCAGGGTGCTGCCACTTCACATGTTTATATTGTGCTCCTAGGGGGTTATTAATTCTGTGAATGGTGTATCAGTGTGATGAATCAAACTGGTCCACTGCTCTCACCTATATCAGTATATGTTACTAGGCAGGCAACCTTCCAAGCCCATCTTCTGCTGAAGAACGCTCTGCTGAAGTTTGTCTGCTCAAATTCTCGTTCGCGTCGATCACCGGAAATGACGACTGCCCTTCCTATTCTTCGAACTGGATTCTGATGTACATATACATATTTCGGAGGTTGCTTCATCTCCCTGTGTTTATCTTTTGGAGAACCATCACACACACGCAATCTGTTTCTTATAGCGTGCCGAAATATATCTATTTTGAGAGGTGGTTGTCTGACTAATCCATACATTCCAATTCTTGGAGATTAATTTCCATTTCTCGAAGTTAAGTTTTGCGAATGGAGTGAAAAAATTAAAAGGACCTGTTTGAAATGAGGAAAATAACATTCTTGTCGTTACTGGCACTGAGTATTGGTAAGTTTGATTTTAAGGAAGTTACATTCCTAAATGTTGATTTAGTCATTCAATCACATAAACCAGTTTGGCAACTAGACAAGCAACACATTTGTGAATGTCTTATTTATAAAATATTTAAATGAGAAGTGACGGTTGACATAACAAGTAAAACGCTTTTACTCGTCAAGTATTTCACATGTATTCTTGAAAGGAATGTTTGTTCAAACATATTTTCGTTTCGGTTGAATCATATGTTTCTTTACTTAAAGACTTTTTACTTTTAATGCTATGTTAGAATAAATCTCACCAGATAAAAATAAACCACAACAACTTCAAAACTCGTATTAATCAACCACTCTTGCATTGTGACATTTTGATGTTTTAAGGGAACAAAACTACCTTTAAATTATACGATTTAATCTATGGGGGCCATTGATAGTTACGAAAAGTGGATACTTAAAATGGAATGAATGTAAGAGTTTGATTTAATTCACTAGATCCGTGGGAATGATAGCCATTGAAGAAAAACTGGTCTTTAATTTGAAAGGCCGATGGTCATTAGACTTCTTATTGTGCAAGTTTTGGAAATGAAGATGTTGGGTTTTATCAACCTAAGAACGCCATCAGATGGTTTTACTCTCTTGACGAAACAGCCGATAAAACTTGCAGTCAGGATCATTAAAAATATTTCAACAGCCTGCCGTTCTTTAATGATAAGAAAGAGGAAAACCACTTGACTCATGCATGTGCACTAATACCTTCTGCTCTGACCTGCCAGTCTGCAACGGACAAAGTCTGGTTCCGTGTATACCTGAGAATAGAGAAAACATTCCTGAGTCAGCGATGATAATAGCTTCCGCATGCAACGGCAGAGCTACCTGAAGTTTGGAAATGAAAATAACAGTAGCCGACATTTTGTGATCTCCTTCGTGTAGAATATATTTCATATGTTATAGATAACTTACATTTTACGGTTTCTAAACTTTCAAAAGAAATATATGTACATGTGCTTGTAGATGGGGAGGAAAATTAGTTTGAATTTTAAACATCTTTTGCCATGTGTCCCCGTGCTCTGTGAAGACATGTTTTACAGCGGCTTGAGTAATTAATCACGGTTGGCCACTGGACTTAGGGCGTTAGTTGATTCAGATATTGTCGTAGCACTCCTTGCTGCGAAACAAATGGACCCCCGGAGCAAGGGCGGCTCGGGTCATTTCAACATGGACTCGGGGCATAAAGCAAGTGTATATCTTCACAGGATTACCTTTTCTTCTTATGAAATATATTAAAGTGGTTCACATACACCCTATATTTTTCTCCCTTCCAAATATTTGGTTGAAATTTAATCATTTGACTGAAGTTTGTGACCGTGTTAAAGCAATTTACATTCAAGGTCAACATATACATGTATTATACACACACGTACGTAGGTTGCCGTACATCCCCCGAAGAATTCTTGATGAAGAGAACATGTGTTTTCACCAAAGACTAATGTTATCATTAGTAAATCTGCGCTGTTTATCTGACGGCAATCTTAATATGGTGTCTATGTTTGAAAAAAAAAATGTCGAGAATGCATAAAACAGTAAAGCGTTGCTGTTATGTATATAATTAATGTAACTACAACACTGCTATGCTAAAATGCAAATCTAGATAGGACTACAAACTAATTGAACCAAAATGAAGTAGAAATCGTGTAGGATGAACTACATGTATATTGTGTATGGTCCAGCGCCTGTCCCCTGTTTCAATCAAACGACACTGATAATTAACGGCTAGGCAGCGTGAATGATGATGCGTTTATTTGTGGTCAGATCTTATCATTGACTATATATATCAGAGTAGGTAAAGGAATCTGATATGTCATATTTCATCAGAAGTAACAGCGAAACAGAAAACATAAACATATCAAAATTTTGTCATACCATGTGGTTCTTGCTTATATTTATGACTGATATTTGTATGTAGCTGCATAATTTTGTAACGCCCTTTAATTAAGATGATTAGTATACATGTAATACATGTGTCCGATGAAAGTAATTAGGTTATGATATTGCTGGAGAAATGCACGTGCAGATACTTATTCAGTTTAGTTAATGTTTCATACCTAAATTTAGCACACCAATAGTACAACACACGTGTTTTTCAGATGACAAAGCGTAACATCTAGAGAAAACATCTTAATCTCACAAATTCTTTATTGTCAGTATTCTACGAACAACACATGTTTGAAAGAAGTCGATAGGCTTATAAAAAAAATCAATTTATCGATTTATATCAATTATTGGGTTTTATGTTTATGAACAGCCGTGGTGACCACCCAGGCCCAGAGTGATCTGTATGAAGATGTGGAACGGCAAGTTTTCCGCCACACCAGGCGCTACTCCACACACACCATCCGTTTTCTCGGCAGTGCCTACATCCACTACGATTTCGGTGCCTTTGGAATCAATGCACCAAAGATGATGGAGGTGGTGACCAATGAGACCTTCCATTTTCAGTTTATTACCAAGAAAGCTAACGGGCTCCTGTGGCTGGACAACCGACCAAACCAACTCATGTACCTTGCTATGAAGGTAAAGCACGACAGGAAATGACGTTATTGCTAATCTCACTTCCTAATATTTCGATTTTTATTTATTTATTTATTTATTTTTGTTTATTTATTTATTTTTGGTTTTTTTTATTGTATATTTTGTTTTTCCCTATTTTGAGTAATTGTTATGTCGATTATGTTTACTGCTTTGGTACAGCTAGCTAGATTGTGCATAAACAGAAAACATTATCAGTGGTTTGACTTCCCCGGCAAGAACGATTGTCAATTATAAAGCTTTGATGCTCAAGTCCTAGATGTATTGTTTTAAAATAGCAACCGGTATGGTCCTTGCTATTTTTGAGCAGCATGGTTGATTTTTTGTGATCTGTTTTGGTAGAACATTGAGAACGGCAAGCAGTGTGTAAGTAAATCGGAATGAAACTTACAGGATTCTGGTGACGTACAATGCATGAATAGATTTCTCCATAAATCTTCTAAATTGCCGTCATTCATTCGGACATATGTAATGAACGAGATTTTTTTCCAGGGCTTCAGATATCTGACATGTTGAGATGAGAGAGAGAAAGAGCGAGAGAGAGAGATCATAAATCTCATATTTTGTTCATTTAAACATCTTTAGAATGGTTTTGCTTTTTTGTGGTTGGTTTATTTCATTGAAATGAATGTTATGAACTTGCAATGCATGAATTTGATTGACTTTGTTTTATCATTCGTATACATGTACAGTATATATATAGAGAGAGACAATGAAGAGGGGCAAGAGGCTCATAATCATACATGTAGCAAATGTTATACATCATTATCTTTTTTAGGTTTTGCATATATTTTAAACATCGATATTCATTCCCTAGTATTTGTAACAATTCTTTTTTCAGCTTAGATTTTCTTACGTTTTAGTTTATTTCAAAAATACACTTTGTTGTAGTTTATTTCAGACTCCATACTTTTATTTCTAAAAATTCTATGCATCATTATCATTGGAAAAATTATTTCATTTCCTATTTTGCAGAGAAAAATATAGTAATTATCCTTATCCATAGTATATTCCGCTTGCACATACGTTTACAGTGTAAATAACGAAACCGTTATGTGCATTGCAGGATGGTTACTTGACCTTTTACCTAGATGACGGGACAGGGCAGCCCCAGCAGGTCCAACTTCGCCCTGAGGACTACCGAGACCTCAATGACTGGAGATGGCACAAAATCTCCGTAGAAAGAATGGGCCGCCATGTACGAATATTTTATTTTTTGATTCTGTTAATGATAAAGACAAACCACATTATGATCTTTATCTTTCCGTTTCTGATCCTCTAGTTTTGCGCTATTTTTTTTTTCGTATTACCGCATTGTGTGGCAAATCACCATTCCTATCTGTTGCAGATGAGATTCTTCATCGACGAGAAGTACGCAGGCGAACTCTTCACTAGAAGCGCAATTCAGATGGTTGCCCCTGGTGACGTGTATTTAGGAGGAAGCCCTGATACAATTCGTCTAACAGACAGACACGTTCAGGAAGGGTTTGATGGAGCGCTTACTGAGGTATTGCATTGTCAGTCATCATCATTTGTAAACAATGAAGTTCTATACAAGAAGGAAGAGAATTATATTTCCTTGTATTGAGAATACATGTATTCAACTTATTGAATTTATTAACAGAAATTTCGCTTTAGATATACGGGGATTTAGAGAAACACACTAGCAATGAATTACATTTATAACTTCTTTTTTAAAGAACTTTAAATGAAAAGTAAACAAAATTACGTGATGAAAATTTTATCATATTTTCAGGTTATCTACACCAAATATGCCAGAAACAACCATGTGACAATAATAAGCCTTCTTGCTCACATTGAGACCCACGCGTCCACACATGGTCGGGTAATAATCTACAAACCAAACGAATTTGGCACCCGACCACCACAGCCAGTTACAACTCCTACTCCAAGACCAAAGGAGATTGTTCTCTTCCGCACTATTTCCATCCTGCAGTTTAACTTCCACATTCGCGCCACTGGTTATATTGACATGAGAAATGGGGGTGAACTCTCCTTCCGGTTTAGAACCCATCAAATGCATGGTTTGCTTTTTGTTGCCGGAACTTCCGGTTCATTTTTCAGCTGTGAGATAGTCGATGGGTACCTCTACTTCGTATATGATTTTGGTGCTGGTGCCAAGCGTGTTCGGATTTCTTCAAGATCTGTTACCGATGGACAGCCCCATTCTGTAAGAATATCCTTCACCTATGGCCGCCGCGTCACTGTGTACTATGACAATACTCCGACTACGATCACTTTGTCTGGTTCAGAGACGTCATTATACTTCAGAGGTGGAATTTGGTTTGGTGGCCCCAGAGAGGACAGCGAATTGTCCTGGTATATGATATCAAGGAACGGATTTGTTGGTTGTTTGCTAGATTTCATCCTGAGA
Organism: Ostrea edulis; assembly: GCF_947568905.1. NCBI lineage: Eukaryota > Metazoa > Mollusca > Bivalvia > Ostreida > Ostreidae > Ostrea > Ostrea edulis. The sequence goes on from NC_079165.1 coordinate 65,876,269, forward strand.
GACACAAGTAAGCACGAGAGTTCTACACGGTTGTCTCCTCTATTTAAAGCATTTTTACAAGAATTGATACATTTATAATCATTGTGTCATTGCTAAATTTTAAAAGTGTTTTTTTTTTTCATTTTTCCAGCAACAGACTTCACCACTATGATCGTCCAGAATGTTCCTGAACTCTCCCAGTCCTGTGTAGTGGGGGCAGACGAGTGCGCAGTGCCCTCTATTTGTGGAACCGGAAAATGTTCATATCATAATGACCTCTCCTACCACTGTTACTGCGCAGGAACAGGAATGGCGGGTGATCGATGCGATATATGTGAGTCTAAAATTTGCAAAATTGTTTAGTTTGACTCAGTTCTAACATCTACTTATGAAACCTGTGTACTAAATTCACGATTTTGGGTAATCTGACAGAATCTTTGATTTTTATTTAGGGCCAGTCACTGCCGCTTTTGAGGCACGGGAGTATGTGTTATATCATTACAGCAGGTACTTAGAAACGCACCTGAACGACTTCTCTCTAAGATTTAGGACAAAGCAAAACAATGCCCTTTTGTTCCAAACCTACTCTTCACAAGGTCACAATGATTTTATTCGAGGAGAGATTGAGAACGGACGAATCAAGATCACCATCCGAATCAATGGGAAAGATCAGGTATATTATATTTGGTTCTCCTATAGGAGCAAGGCGTGTTTCCCTCACTGTGTGTTTGCTTTGTACATACCTATATTTCCAGGCATTCGTTCTCATTGCTTAAAGTAAAATTGAGATGATAGCTTTCACAATCTTGTGTGCATTATCATCTATATCTATATGTATTAATAAAACTTTATATCCTATTGACCACTTCCTCATGTGTTAATAAAACAACAGCATACGGCACTAACAGCATATATATACATGTATTTATTACAGCTTACAAGCTTCAAAATATATTAACTATTTGTGTGGATGCACTGTCATTTTCAGATTTTCGATCTAAATCCAGTGAGTAGTTAGAAGTTTAGAACTTAGAATTTACATACATATATATTCTATATATATAATTTCTTTCTGTAATTTAGTTTGCATGATAGTGGTTTGGTTCTTCAGTGAATGACCGTACCATCAAAATACCGACTTAACAATTTCTTATGTGATAATATAATCTTTTATCGAATTTAAATGATTTATTTCTTTCAGTGTATGTACAGTAGTGAATCATTTCAATATACCATAGTAAATTTTTTATCATAGTTTGTGTATATGTATACATTTGTTTAAACATAGTTCAAATCACATGCTTACATCGTTTCATCCTATGTATGCAATCTGTTTTAAGATATGAATTTCTTTTCGTCATAAGGTTTTCTATACTGGGTTCTACCTGAACGATGACAAGTGGCACACTTTTAACCTTCGTCGCCGTGCAAACGACTTGGAATTGTGGGTCGACAATTCTCAACAGCATCAGACAGGTAACGAATAATTCAAACTCCTAAGAAATGTTTCATTATTTTCTGTTGCTAATCAACGGAATTAGTAAAGGACACTACACATATCAGCTAAACGCCTGCTTTTACATTTCAGAGACGATATCAGGTCAGGATTTCTATATCCATTATGATAAGATCTACTTCGGCTCCGTCCGCGATGTGTATCCGCGACTGAGAATACCCGACTTCCATGGCTACATGCACAATGTCTACGTCGATAGAGTAGACATCTTTGAGAAACTAAAGCAACACAGCGGTGGCCACTGGCCTAGTTTGATCTTCACTCGTTCTGAATGGGAGCGACATGTTCATGGCCACGTTGATATGCATACCGCCAGACCCCAAACGCCAAAACCCACTCCAAAACCAACGACATCTGTACCTCTGCCCACCAAAATCAAGCTTTTCAGCACCATGTCTATTCTGGTTCATGACAAACACTATCACATTCCTGGTTATATTGACCTACGACAGGGAGGCGAAATCAACTTCCGGTTCCGCTCGCTGCTAGAGACTGGACTCCTATTGACTATACCCAGATCCACGTCACTTTCGCATTTTATGAGCTTCGAGGTCTTTGAAGGAAAATTATACTTCGTATATGATTTTGGTGTCTTGACCAGAAGAGTGCTTGTATCAAATGATTTTGTCAGCTCGGGTCAATGGCAAAATGTTCGACTATCTTTGACCGGTAGTTATCTTCTCGTTTACCTGAACAACAAGCCAACACGAATCGAACTGTCCTCTACTGAGAGCAATTCTTTATACTTTGGTGGTGGAATTTGGATTGGCGCACAGCCCAAAGAAAATTTGTCATGGTATTCGTATGCAAGACATGGCTACGTGGGGTGTATTGGAGATCTCACTCTGCACAGACTGAGTAGGTTTCCTCGGGTTTTATCCTATTTTGTGTTCAAATTTTCACTTGCAATATCAATGTATACGACGAATTTGGAAATCAAAATTTAAAATGCCCCTATACGTATATTTTTTTTTAGATTCAAACATGCGGCTGGAGTCGTTCATCACAGGAAATGGTATATCTAACCAGTGTACTGTGGTAACTCGTCACTGTGACACTGCCAATATATGTGGTACCGGAACCTGTCGATACTCAGGAAATGGTGGATATGAATGTCACTGTGAGGGCACAGGGTTTGGTGGCGACCGCTGTGATAGATGTAAGGTTATAAACATCAAATTAAGTGTATAGCGTTTTACATGTCCGATGTCAACTTTGATTACTTTACTAATGATTCTGAAATATTGCCAAAACGGCGTAAAACTATAATCAATCAATCATTTACCAATGACTCTAATGTTTCAGGGCCAATAACCAGTATCTTTGAGGACGGACACTATATTCTGTATAACTACTTGCTCCAACAGAGAACACACAATAACGATTTTTCAGTCCGCTTTCGTACCTCCCAGGATAACGCTATTCTTTTCCAAACCCACTCCACTCGCGGGCAGGACGAGTACATCCGGGCAGTTCTAGAAAATGGCCGCATTAAAGTCACTGTCAGAATTGATGGAGTAGATCAAGTATGATAAATTAATTTCATATTCGCGTTTTGTTTTTCCTGAATCAAAGATTAACCTTCATTTTGTTTTACATGAAGTTTTTCAGTACATTATAGAATTAAAAGTTTTCAGTTTTTTAATTAAGTTTTGCATATCAGAAATTTCACCGTAGATATTTAACTTACAGCAAATTTTAGCTCCATTTGTAAGTAGTCATGGGTGGTTTGGTTAATATTTAGGTAGCATGATACCAACGTTATAAATTTCATTCAAAATAAGCCTATTTGTGATATTTCATGCATGAGTAAATCGAAAGAATATGGGAATTTGAAATGAATGATTATGGTCATATCAACACAAGTCTTGCATATTTCATTGAGGAATAAAGATCATCTGGTGGTGACCCTTTCACATTGTGTATGTGAAAGGTTTGGGTTTTTTTTACAGTAGTTTTGACCAAGAATTTTTGTGCGTTTTTTTTTTACCTTTAAACCCCGCCCTCTTTGATATACATGCTTTCCATTTTCATGCTAGTTCCATGTACTTTTTTGATTTGGACTTTGGGTTTGTTTTCTTCTTCTCTTCCTCTTATTTGTTTATTTTTTCTTTATGAAATAGCTTTCCTTGTACAAAATTTAAATTTAAAACAATTATAGAATAACTTACCCTTTATTCTCCGTTTTTAGGTTTACTATGTTGGAGAGAATTTGAATGATAACCATTGGCATACCTTCAATCTTCGCCGTTACGGTAATCTCTTGAAGATGTGGGTGGACAACCTGGCTCACAAAGAAGGTAATTTTACGATGCGTCAATGAAAAGAAACGTTTAAATCTCACTTTAATTCCTTTATATTTTTCACTACACGATTTTTACTTGCTTACAGAAACTTTAAAGGGAGAGAACTTCTACATTCATTACGACGACGTGTATTATGGTTCCTTGGCTAACCTGTACCCTAATCTTAACATCCCCTCGTTCTCGGGCTCCATGCATAATGTATACATCGATAGTGTGGATATATTTGACGAACTGAAGCAGCACTCTGGTGGACACTGGCCCATATTCATCCACACTGAGAAGGAATACAATAATTATCACTTCCGGCCCGTTACCTTTGTTACTAGTGACGTGTATGCAGATTTAGCCCCTCTACATGCCTCACGAAGGATGCACTTAACCTTCAATTTTAAAACAGGAGAAAAAGATGGTATTTTGCTTTTCACAAGAGGAGGTGGGAAGCAGTTCATTGGTGTGCAGCTGATAGGTGGACAGTTATACGTCAAATTCCACAATGGCATTCGACAAAGTGCGCCACATTTAGTACCCACTCCTATGCTTAACAATAACCAATGGCATGTCTTTGTTCTGAGAGAACGCACGCGCGGTGAGCAGCGTCAATTCGAAGTTTCCGTTGACAATCTTGCGCCAATTGTCATCAACCTTGGAACGAACCAGTTAGTGCTGACGGGCCGACTGTATATTGGAGGTATCTCCGCTAATGAGTATCTGGACTCGTTTGTCCGGGAAGTCCTTCAGTCCAACCATGGTTTCATCGGCTGTATGTCGTCAGTGGAGCTGAACGGACATACTCCGGAACTCATGAAATACGCCAGTAATATCAATCACGTCATTACAGGCTGCGAAGGTAAGATTCTCAGAATGGAATGCAGTATTGAATATGTGTCTGTTATTACGTGTATTATATGCATGTAGTGCGTACTTGAACCTGTTTAACACACCACAGTTTAATGATCATTGATGTTACATTCCAGCAATAACTCCCTGCCCGTTGGATGCCTGTTTACACGGAGGTATTTGTATTCCTGGGATCGTGGGTTTCACATGCAACTGTCAAACCACTGCGTACTGGGGACTCGACTGTGGTGACTGTAAGTTAATCATTTAATAGGGGAACATTAATTTTTATTACTTTTGAATTTGTTGCAGAATGATAATATACATTAATTAAAATACATGTAATTAGTTAATTTTACTATGTTTATTCTTGGAAAGATTTTTTTTATAATGATTATACACTTTTCATAAACTGGTATTCATAATTCAGATTAAAAATGAAAAAAATTGGCAACAAATATATTTTAGATCCGAATGGTACCATTTTTGGATCGGCTGACAACAAACATGGTGGCCTGATTATGTACACATTCGATGATCTCCAAGTATCTAACTCTGACGAAATTGTCTTTGGGTTCATGACATTCTATGAAAACGGCTTGTTATACAAAGCAGAAAGCAGACTAGGAAATGAATACATCGATATAAGACTGGTAAGTCAAAAATTTAACCTGTACATAGCACCTAACAGAGAGGGGCTAGAAAAGAACAAAACTTGCACAAAGCTTCCTTTCTTTACAACATATATTGGCAACCAAGATATTGACGAATGGAAAGTACCAGCCACGCAGCTGTTAACATCTTCTAATACTTCGAGTAGTGCTGTCTTACTGATCACCTGACGGAACATCGAGTAGTACTGTCTTGCTGATCAAGTGATGGAACATCGAGTAGTGCTGTCTTACTGATCACGTGACGGAACATCTTTTAATACATAGAGCAGTGTTGTACTGATCACACTATTGTTTTGCAGGAAAATGGTTTTATCATAGCTGAATACGACACTGGCAGTGGTAAGGAAACATTAAGGATTGATTCAAAGACGTACAATGACGGCAAATACCACGTTGTCAAGTTCAAACGGACCGGGGAGCGCGCGGACCTGATAGTAGACAGTCTCAGTGCCTATAATATACACCAAAGTATGTTCAATACATCCTGATCTGTAATTTGAACGTAAATTTTCAATTTTATGGACAACGTTATGCATGTATATATGGATATCTTTTGCATATATTTCAAGTAACCTTGAAAATTACTTTTTCTTCTTCAGCTTCTCATTCCGCATTCGATGAAATGCACAAAGTTTTCATTGGTGGACACACTGATTCGGCTCATTCTACCATCCTTGATGGCTTCAATGGCATTATCGGAGGTAAATCTTAGAAATAGATAAAAGCTACATGTATTTTTTTTCTTTTGATAAAAAAAATCGCAGTTTTTTAAAAATATATTTTATCTATATATGTAGTTTCTTTCTCACGAGGTTTTTCTTCCAAAGCAATAGTATATAGTGTACAACATTGATATAGAGTATCATGAATTATGTATTTTTTTAGGTGCCTACTGGAACAAGTACCGTTTTATAGACCTTGCTCACCACAATGATGCCAGAATCAACATTGTTGGAGATTACGCAGTTCTTATCGATAAGCATGGTTATCATCTGCATACACCAGTGTAAGATATTTCAAACAGGATCTCGTCTTGGTTAAATAATAATCAATGCACACATTTTGAACATGATTTCATTTTAGTTGGGGGGAAAAAAGAACAAATATTTGAATTAATGACTGTACATTGTAGTATTCCTACTCGGCCACCTGTTCCTCCTATTGGCCCTGGACCACACATTGTTCCAGATCATATTGGAGGCTCTGGTTCACTGGGACCAGGAGCCTCTGGAATCGGAGGTGGGTTCCATTTAATGTTTCGCGATCGTTCGTTGCATGTACATATGCAAGTTGCAGCAAAACTATGATATAACTTAAACAGCTGTTGTAATTATTCAGGTGTTGATTAACGATTTTTAAATGCCTTTTCAGGTGGAATTGATGTGATCCACTATGAAAAGATAGGTGGTATATCGGGTGGTTTTGGTACAAACCCTGGTCTGACTGGCAATCTAAACCCTCTCCCACAGACTGCTGGGGGTGGTCCCGCTGTTGTTCCTCCTCCATCCGGTGGCGGTGTCCGAGCAGGTGCTGCAATGGGAACACTTCTTGGTAAGTTACAGCAAATGTTAAGACCTTCAACAAGTGATCATAAACTTTTTTAGGATATGAAAATGTACATCAAGTGAAAAGACCGCCAAGAGTTTATCATCGTTTTCTGTCATTTCTAGGTACAATGGCATTCCTGGCAAGCTTGATGTGGGCTTTCTGGAGATTGAAGCCAGGTGTTATTACGTGTCCAGGTGGCGGAGGTGGTGGTCCTCCACCAGCGACCATCTCTCCCCCTACCGCGACCAATCTCCCAGTCGTCAAGGCAATGGCTGGAACAGCCGAGGGAAGTGGTGCTGGATCAGGTGCAGGAGGTGGAACTAAGATTACCGTGGTCAATGGATCAGCAGGCGCCGGTGGAGGTGGAGGAGGTGGTGGGGGATATTCTTCCTATTACACTTCCTCCACGACTACAGCCACGGCAGGCGGCGGCGGTGGTGGTGGTGGTGGTGTTGTTGGAGACGTATTTGATTCTGCTACTCTTAGAGCTACGGGTACGTTCTCGAACAAAGGAACCATTATTGGTACTCCAAAGGCTACACGAGCATACTTAGGATCCGCGTCGTCGGCAGGTTAGCGTTGTTGTTAGCATGCGTATTGCGTAGCTAGCTCGTAGTGACGATATTAGCGTAGTCTGAAGCATAGGCGGATCCAGGAATTGTAAGGTAGTGCAAGTCTTGACGCTGTAAAATTCTTACAGAATGGAAGTCAAGATATCGAACGTTACTCATCATTTACACCGTGAAACCGCGACACGTGCGTGACCTCGATTGAAATCCGCCTATGTACTCGTAGTAAGTTGAATAATCGATGTATGGTCAACGATACAGCCATTTTATCTTTTAACTGGTTATTTACACAAATACTTGATTGGTGCAATTTATTCAAGTTTACGATAGCGAAATCTGTTTTCATCAGTAATAAGTTAATAAGTTACAGGTGAAATTAATCGTTCAGAATCAACGTAATTGAAGCATAAAATGAGCTGTACGTAATGGATATATTCATATGTATTCCATCACAGTTTAATAAGTATTGTAGCTGTGTATCACCTATATACTACGTATATATACATTCATGTATATATTATACCGAATATATTATCCGCTTCCATATCCATATGCTTATAAAATGAAATAGTTTACTTCCACTTGTAAATGATTAATATATTTTACTTAACAAAGGTAAATGTTAAAATATTTCATGACTATCTATTGCGCATTTTATCAGTGGTAAATATTTCCTTAACCTACATAATGAAAACTGGCTTCAAATAATCAGCCTATCATTGTATCGCATAAATTAAGATTTTAATACAATTGTAAACTTTTAACGTTTACATATAAAAAACGTTATATAAATGCCATATATTTGAATTTTATAGGCAGTGGTGGTGGTGGTGGCGTTGGGGGTGGTACCTCATCGTACCTCTACCAGAAGGAGAGCACAACGTACAAGTCCGGTGGTGGCGGTGGTGGTGGTGGCAGCGGTTACAACATGGCGTATGGTGAGTCCACCACAGCAGATTACGACATGGCCACTCCCGCTAACTACACGAGCAACACCCTCTCGTCCTCCATGGGAAGTGGTTTAGGTGGCGCTACTGTAGGTGGTAGTAATACCATGAGCAAGAATGGCTACAATACCATGACATCTTCTTACAGCTATCAGGTAAACGTCAAGGCCTTGTCTCGGTTTGTTTCGTTATATTTCAGTGTTTTGTTTTGATCAAAGCATGGTTTTAATTTTGTGATTTTTGTGTTGAATTGTGTCTGTTTTCTACATCTTCATCCATTCAAGTTGAATTCAAGCTGATTTTATTTATGTTACCCATTGTTCCAGTAGATTTTTATTTCATAGATATTTATTCCGTTATCATTTTAAATGTATTTCAAATCAAAGGTGAGATCTAAGTTTTTTACAAACACATTATGATCTACATTTTCTTAGATGTTTTTCAGTCGACGACTGATTCCTGCTTTTAGAGGCACTAGAAATTTAATTAATTGTTAATTTTAATTAACAATAAAAGTGATGGTTGGTCAACAACTGTATAAAAAAATTATTCAGAAATCTTATAACATAATGGCGAAAACCAATTGTTTTAACAGACATCTTCACTTCATCAGAAACGATACCTTGTAAGTCATCATCCTCATTTTCCTCTGCATGTCACCGTGTACCCAGATATCCCTCCTCTAACTCTTCACATCTCTTTCTCTATTGTGGTATAGATAATTGAGATCCCATTTACACATTATTTTATCGAGATATGACTTCATGAATGACGTGAAGATTTTAAAATACCCTAACTGTGTAATTGGGATCCAATCTCTTTCAAAGATTTAGACAAAGACTTAGAGCATCGCATCCGCTCTCTGTTATATTAGAGGGGATTATCGTAAAGCGACGGTGTACGGGAATAGCGTTACCCCCCTTTGTAGACATCCGTTATATTTTCCTTTTTAAGTGAGGGACGTGTGTTGACGTACTTAATTTCAAATAAAAGTAAATGATTATGTTTTATCCTATAACTTTTTTAAAAGATTGAATAAATCGAGAAATCCGAGGGTCAGTTATGAAGCTCCGGAGCCAATGTTCCAAAATCCTTCAATCAGTTCATGTAATTACGAAATGTGCTTTGAATAAATGAATCAGCATGATACAACTATCTCCAGAAAGAAAAAAAAAGTATACCCTTCATGAACGGGAAAACCTGTGCCGTTCATAGAAAGAGAATAAAAATAAAAATGCAACTCCAGATGAATATTAATTTTGGGATTCTCTCGCTCAGCCTGTTGATGTTTGTTGTTGTAAATGCGATGTTGAGAATGTGTACTCAGAACTAGGCATCTTGTTTAATTCCTGTCTTCAGTAGATATGTAGTCATGAGCTTCCCCACTTTTGATTTAGGCCTTTCAGGAATGTGAACCTTTAGCATGTAGATGGAATGAACCATTGTGATTACCTCACTGTATTTTCTCTCTCTTAGTAATGAATATGTTTGGAAACAAATATGGAATGTCATTTGTTTTATAGTTTTTATCTAAACGCAATTTTATTCACGTCTTAAATTCAATTGTAGATGAAGTAGTATTCCGTAACATATTTTTTCAGAAAGTTTACTAAAATAAAAAAAAAAGCTAAAAACTTAATTTACTAACGTTTGTTAAAAATAAAAAATAGTATTATATCAAATGAAATGTTTCAACATATCATAAACAGCAGCATTTAATGGAAGAATTTGTATCCAGAAAATTGGCTGTTATAATACTTTCAGTTCGTATAATGTAGCTTTAAACGTGGGTCAACTTTTGGCTTTAGATGTACCATTTTTGGCTTCAGTTCCTCTCAAAACTTGCTGTCCACAAATGTACAGAACTCTGATGCTTTTGTTCTAACTGTTTAGGTCCAGAACGTCCGTACAATGATGGCCAACCAGGCCGGGAATCAAATGGTTCAATATAGCGGAACTTCTAGCGGCGCTGTGACGCCTGGTGCTGCCGGGGATGAAGTGCGTGTAGACTGTTGTCTAATGGCGACGGATGGTAGGAGTGTCGTGACTGGGTCTAGTCTGGGACCACCCCAAGTCTGGGACATGCAGGTAATGTAAAGTATCTTTAATTATTTATTAATCAAGAACAGTAGTTGAGCTTTTTGCAAAAGTTGTCATATGCAATCTAACAATCTCTTGTACGTGAAATTACGTTGTCATTATGATCAGGACCAAAACATTCGCAAAATTGGTCTTCAACTTCAATGAAATTTTATCTTGAAGTTCAAGATAAAATTTATACTAATCAAGCACGTTTTTCTTTAATTATTGTGTCAGTTAATGCTCTACTATCGACCGTATCTTTTAATCTCTACAGAATGGTGAATTACTGCGCATCATGAAAGGCGATACTGTAGGCTCCACAAACCTTCACCTAGCCTGCAATGACCGTCTGCTGGTCGGTGCGGTTCATGCAGATATAGAAGTTAACGAATACTCAACTAGAAAGGGTGTCGCCAATAAAAAATTACAGGTACATTGTTCTTAAACACACCGCTACATAGTCACAATCACGGAAGCAGATTGATTTAGATACATTGTCTGGGAAGAGGGATGGCAGTATGTTTTGTATTTTAATAGTACATGTAGGTGTGGTTGAAAGTATCATTGGTATTTACTATGTAACTTGTGCGTTACAAGGTACCTGTTATTTGTTTCAGATTTGGGACTACACCACCGGTAAACCTTTAGAGATGGGTACAGAGGAGACGTGTTCTGCGCTATGTGTAATGTCAGATCCAGACAAAGTCGTATTCGCTAGATCTGAAAAGTTCGGCAATGCTACACATATAATAGTCTGGGACTTGTTAGGAAATCAAGCACTAAAGGAGGTGAAATATGACGCACCTGTAGGAAACAATGACTATGTAAATTTCTTAAAACTTTCTCACAATGACAGGTACTGTGTATTAGGATTTACCAATTCATTTGACAATCACGCAGAATTTGTAGTATTTGACATGAATCAAACCCAGCATGAAGTCACAGATCCGTGTTTGTTGAGGCTTGATGCAAACACAGACTGTACGGTGATTTTGCCTCGAGATGAGGCTGTGACAGGATTACGCAATGGTGACCTAGTGGTTTGGAGTCTGCGCACAGGCCAGCCTAGCCGACAACTGCTTTCGGGTACCGGTGTGCATGCACACAATAAAGAAGTGAAGGCGGTCGTTCTTTCGGACGATAACCGTTACTTGGTATCGGCGTCAGCAGACGGTACCTTGAAGGTGTGGGATATGCAGACAGAGAGACAGATTAGCACTCTCAGAGGTCACAAAGACGAGGTGAGTGGTTAATACATTATAAATTGATGAAAATTAAGATAATTATTTTGGTAGAATTACTTAAATTTTAAGTTATTCTTTTCCTTAGGTTTGGTGTGTGGCTATTTCTCCCGACAACGAAATCGTTGTATCCGGTGGTAAAGATGCTTCGATCCGCCTGTGGAGAATGAAGAACGGAAGTGAAATATGTGCGTTTTCCACCGCTGTCGACGTCTTCTACGTCACGATGAGCCACGACAAGGGAACTATTGTTGCTCTGGGAGACAAATTTGGTGCCAGAAAATTGATCATGTTGCAAGTTGTGCGGACAAAAATCCGCAGAACGGTCACAACCTAGATAAAAAGACTGGTTTTACGGTTATAAACTGTATGATCACAATAATTTACTTATCAGAATACGGTATTATTTATTAATGTTATAAATGTTTGCATAATGCTGTTGTGACATATTTCTGAAATGGTTCACTATGAATTAGATATCACTTTATAATACTAGTTTTCGACGCTTTTGCCAGATTCTTCTTGCCAAATATCAATGGTATAATCAAAATCTCTCACTGCCTCCGCAATGTACAACAAAATTTTCAACACTTTGTTTTGGCTAGTTTTTATTGTGAAGAAAAGTACGAAATCCATTGATGTTATGTTAGTGATGTAAAACCATGACACCGCCTTGTTTAAAGTGAATAGCGTGGATGATATATAAAATACTCATATTCAGATTGTATGAGTTTTGATAATTGAATGTGTTTTATGGAATGCTTATTTATTTTTGCTTGAGAAACATATAATAAATGTTTTATAAAGTTTTAATATGTGGTTTTATCAGCGAATTTGGAGGGGGCAGTTAAACTCATGACATCGAATCTTGTTTTGGAAACAGAAACATTTGGAACGTTCTGAGCGGAAATCACGAAGAGAAACGAATGTTTACAAACAACGTCTGTATTCCAATGATTCACAGACCCAGTTTCGCAATGTTATCAGAGGTTATCTATTGCAAAATCGGAATTTATTGGATCTTGTAGAGATTTACAAGTAAATTTATGTTGTGATAATGGGTTGGTCGTCTGTTGATATGACATTTCCTGTGATAAAGTTTGAAGACATTTTATGTAAATACAACATTGTCGAAAACCTGGTTCCATGACGTTAAAATGAAAATAGACTTTATAATGATAATAATGTCCTTTGTTCATAGGGGATATCACATTTAAGTTTCAGAACACGTTCACATTGTGGTGCTGAAACATATATACATACAGCAGTATTAAACAGATACGATATAAATCGGGTTAAGAAGTTATGTTTAGATCAGTCAGAATTGAGATTTTGTATATAGGCCAAACCTTGGCTTGTTAAAATTACACAAATACTTGATATTGAAATTTTGAATCGTATCAAAATTTAATCGCACTTGAATTTTATCGAATTATAAATATAATATCAAATCAATTGAAAGATTTATTTCTCGGTTTATGGTCATGGAACCTTGTCTTTTGGGAGACTGAACATCAAGTTCTACTCTTTGAGAGCAATTTTAAAACTAGGAAATGAATGTGCATATAAAAACAGTCAACTTTAATAAATTGTCGACAGTGATCTTCTGAAAAAGTAAAGAGACTAGTAGCTGCAGAACTGTAGCTCTCTGAAAAAATATTGGGACAGATCACCTGTCAGAGAGCTACTGATCTGCAGCTAAGAGACTAGTCCAGTATACTCGATTATATATATATATGTGTGTGTATATATAATTTAGATATATATATATATCAACAGGGGATGCTTACTCCTCCTAGGCACCTGATCCCACCTCTGGTGTGTCCAGGGGTCCGTGTTTGCCCAACTATCTATTTTGTATTGCTTGTAGGAGTTATGAGATTGATCACTGTTCGTTATCTTCACCTTGCATATATATATATATATATATATATATCTTCAGACAGTTAAGCCGAAAGCGCTAACGGTGAATTATTATTCGAGTTTTGTGTTTCTTGACTTTCATTATTGGATATATATATATAATCCAATGGTTAGGTTGGAATGTATGGTTGTGTATGTATGTTACATGTACATATGGTGTTGGGGTTGGGTTTTTTGGAGGGGGAGGGGGTCTTTTTGGTTATTTTTGTTTTGTAATCCTGAAATTTACTCGCACACAATTTTTATTTAAATCAAGTTATCTATAGTATTAAAAAAACATCGATGGGGTGGTCTTACTTTATATTGGGCTTGTTCAGGTCTGTAAAACGTATGTGTGGAGGTTTGTTTCCTTATTTTGTCAATCATTTGATTTTTAAAACAAAATCAACTAGAACTTCAAGCCTGTTATCATCCTAAACTAAAAATACATGAAAATGTTTTCATCATATCTTGAACACAAAAAACAACCGTCAACTGGATCGACGCGAATGCTGTAGCTTCTAATAAATAAAAATTAAATAAAACAACGTCCAGATTTTCAGACCCAGTTTTTAAAATGCAGTAAGACACAAAATAATTGAAATAATTTTTTAAACATCAACAAAATGCGTGTGAAACTTGTTTTTCTACACTGCTAGCGTTATTATCTCATATACCATAGATGGTGCGATGTTTTAAATGAAATTGGAAAAACAATTAATCACTTCAATCTATCAGATTCAATCACGTAACATAAATTTGTTTCGAGTTGATTGGAAAATCGTATAACAGTTTCATTGTTCCAAATCAAATTGTGAATTGAACATTTTGTATATAAAACAAATGGTTTGGATAAAAGTTCTTAATACAACTTTTAAAAACCTTCTCCATTATACAATGCAATTTATTAATCAAAAGATTGTCATCCAAACACACATTATTCAAACTCAGTAATAAAACATAGTAATGATAATATTATTGTAGCTAGTCATTATTTAATCTGAATAATTTATCCAAAAAACTGTTTACATACTATTTACATACAAAGAAAAGCATCAAGAAAATCTTGTAAAAGAACATTTAGGACTATCAATGAAAGGTGAAGATAACGAACAGTGATCAATCTTTATTACATGTGCATCTGTACACATGGAACTTTATGTAAATGGGGTTTTTTTTCTCCCTAAACTTTGTAGAGACGTTTTTAGATATTTCCCATGCATCATTGCCAAAGTTATGAAATATTCATGTTAAGTGTAGCAATACATTCGGAGGCCATCGTTCTAGTTAATGCCTTCTAGTCAATACTATTATATAAGACTGGGGAGATAGCTTGCATGCACTACCGGGCTATTATATAGATATTAATCTGTTGCTCTATACGAACTTGTACATTTTCTGCAATCTGTTCCGGATTGTGACGAAATAACCGAAACGAACACCCAAGATTCACTCTATAACGATGAATAAACATTTCAAAGAATAACTATTTGATAACACACACACACACACACCCAAATTAACTGTCGTCTTTATTATGTCTCACTCATCTGTAAGTTTTGTAGTTACCATAACTTTGTAATGGACCATAGTCACAAAGTTTGCATTTAAGAGCAGAAAAATTACATAGCCTTGCACCAAGAACATTTGGTCAAGGTGAAAATCACAAGGTTTTGCCGTAGAATTTTAGCCCACCCCTAATTCAAAATTTGGGAACATTTCAATAATTGTAATGAAGATTTCTGAATAAATGAAGTAGGTTACATCTAAATGTGGAAAATGTACATGTATATCATAAAGTTATGCTTCGCAGCTTCGGTGATTATTAGAAGTTTTTTTTTTTTTCCTTCGTAATTCGTGATTCATGGATTGTGTGTAGTTGAAATCCATACAAAACGTAGCTGCAGCTTTCCGAGAAAATATTTGGACAGATCCGAGATTAGATTTATGAGACAGCCTTGCAAGAATATAGCGATATAAGGCCTCAGCCGTGCCCACGTTTTTTGTGCGCTGTTTATCGAAGGTTTTTATAAGGGGGTGGATCTGTGGCTCTCTGATCTGTCCCAATATTTTCTCAGAGTTGCAGTTCTGCAGCTATACAAAACGCAATCTAATTAAAATCAGACTTCTTAGATCCGCGCCGTATACACTGCGTAAGGCACTGTTGCGAAAGTTTAAAATTCCTTATGTGAGAATATACAATTTCATAGTGTGAAATGAACTTTGTGGGGGAGAGATTACTGCAACTTGTGTACAAATTGCCGGGAACCGCCTAAATAGCCATCATTGTCTGTATGGCGCAATCTGACTGGCTGATAGTTCTCATGAAAATTCTAAGCGAAAGGTCATGCGGACGTGACCCCCTATGGTGTTATGTCAGATTGTGAGCGGATCTTTGGATCTGATTTTAATTAGGTACAAAACGCTGACTTACTAGTACGTTGCTTATATGTGACATGGTCCTCAACAAGGTCATATGATGGTCAAGGTCACAGTAATAAGATTCAGAATATAACTTTTAAAGGATTGTAGACACTTAAATTGAAAAGCAGGGTACCCGAACGATTTAGGTCCCTTGTAAAATCAAGGTCATGATGAAAGAGTAAATTCTTGTCCAAAACATTACTTTGTGATGGATACATGTAGTATAGAAGAATGTCATTTCACAGACTTTGGGCAAACATCACTGAAAATGTCTATAGGCTCTAAATTTCATGTGTACTTTCATAGATAGTTTGTTATGATCAGAAATGTTTGTGAAACCAGGTGATATCGTTATATTGATGATTAAAACAAACATTGTCCATATACTACCTTACAAGAATTAAGTTAAAAATGAAGAGATTCATAAAGCCATTTAATACATGAAAAACAATATTTTGACATACATAAAATAAATATAAGAACTACTAATGAACACTGAAAAGTCTTTGATTTTTATCAGGTATGAACTGCTTTGATTAACCTGGAATGAAATTAAAAATATATATTAGGTTAAAGTAATTATTTCAGATTGTATAATTTTTTTTATCTGGTGACGTCCCTATGACTGATTTTTTTTTAACAAATAGGGTGTAAAATATTTTTTATATTATTGTTGTTATTACTTTACAAACAGACTAAGGATAAAAGTACTGGAGCGGTTAAATAAAATCACTATATTTTTCACATGAAATAATTTTTCTTTTCAAATTATATATTGAAGCCTTTTTGGGGCAAATATATATCAAATTTAAATTGATAAACTAATAATTTGTTGTAGCTTAATTCTTGTCATATCTGTTTTTAATGAATGGCTTCATAATATCAATGCTTGAGTTCTGAGTTTAAATATCAGACAAAAATATTCATTTTCAAACTTGAAAAGTCTACAAGTATTGGTTGTTTTCAAATCTTTAAATCTTTTCAGTTCTTTTGTAAGAATTGATTTCAAACTTATGTTAAGATATAAATATTTCCGAGTTTTACAGTATGAATTTCGATAAAAATTAAATCAAAAATGGTTTCAATCGAATATTTTGAAAACCCGCCATTTCAGATGAAAACTATAGTGAAACCTTTTAATCGTTCTCATTCTTTCGTCCAGTACGTTTTTCTGATACAAGTTTGATCTTACCGAAATAAATTAAAAATCTACAAGTCGAAGATATACAGTTATAGCAAGCTGTGGTGTAATCCTGATTGTCATCGTCGTTTGATGATTGATCGTCATCATCATCATCCGATGAGTGATCGTCTTCACTTACTAAACCCTTCCTGGGAAATATCCTCCTATCCTGGAAAATCCCACGGATCACACGCGATAAATGAGTTGACGTTTTTCTGACGTCACCAGCAGCTAGTGCTCCGTCATGCAGTGGCTGACCATAAATAGGTAGAGTGACTGAGGTAATCACTTTTACGGGTGGGCTATTCCAAGTTTGTTTATAATTTGCAGATCGTGTAAAAGAACATTTTGTAGAGGGTGCGGAACCATGATAATTTCTAGAAATACATCTGTCAACACATTGTCTGAAACTTGACAGATATCGAGTCGTTCCATTCACAGTCCCTAAAACGAAATTGCATTTACAATTATAATCACTATTTCAATTTCTAAATACGCAAATGTTGCTATAATAGACCAACAACACATTATAGGTAAAAACAGGATTTATTTGGGGGTTTTCCCTTAATAAACCGACAATTAAAACTGGAAAACTTTAAAACCATATCATTCTAATTATCAAAATTGTCATCTAATGGTAAAAGTATAAGCATACCTACTGCATGTGTACCACTTAATAAGACAATACATATGCACACGAGAAAGAAATGCGAGTATTCCATTTTCACATAAAAGTTTGTAACACTAACCTGGTGTCAATTTTGTGTCCTCTTTATATAGGGCAGTGAAAGATACCATTAACGCTCGATAGACCAATGTAAACAGCGAGTGCATGATGTCATTAGAACCTCATTTTACACTCATACCCGCAATTAGACACATGTTTTGCGGAAATATTCCACAACACGCCATATTTTGAGCGTCCCACAGTAATATATTTCCCCTAAATAAATGTAACCATATCTGATCAATGATGTAATCTTTACATATTGTGTTGAAATTGTTCCCGAAAAAAAAAAAAGAGTTAAAAAAAAAAAGATTTGTAGGAACCTTTTGGATCAATGTTAAAGTTCCGCCCTTGTTCCAAGAGAACGATCTATACACTTTGGCCATTGTTCAAGTCTCACCCTTAATAGTTTCAGGGGAACAATCTGCAATGCATGCAAGTGTCGCTCATAAACTTATAAACTGTACACAGCGTACCTATAGTTCATGCTTTTCGACAAATCATTTGTTTGTTGTTGTTGTTGTTTTTTTTAAAGACATTACTTATTGTTTCGCTGTTTTTATATGAAACATTGCCCACTGCATCGTGGACTTACCCACATCTTGAACAAAACCTGCACTCTAAAAATGGTGTTTAGATCCTAAACACAAACTTAAACACATTTCTTGTGTACAGTTTTGAACGCGTTCTAAATCTAAACATGTTTAACACTTTCTGTGTTTAGGTTTTAAACATGTTTGACACTTTTTACGTTTAGGTTTTGAACATGTTCAACCCAATGTGTTTAGGTTTTGAACATGTTTAAATCTCTTTTGTGTTTAGGTTTGGAGCACGTCTAACTAATTGTGTTTAGGTTTTGAACATGTTTAATTCTTTTTATGTTTAGAACATGTTTAACCCTTATGTTTAGGTTTTGAACATGTTTACCATTATTGTGTTTAGGTTTTGAACACGTTTACCTCTTTTGTGTTTAGGTTTTGAACATGTTTAGTTCTCCTTGTATTTAGGTTTTGACTTTGTCTCAATTACAAAATGATTTGCTAACCTTCTATTTAAAACTCAATCCACAGCATTAAAGAGTCTCAAATAGTAGCTTTCTCTTCTATTATAGGAGAATAACATTGCAAAATCTAGCAAGAATATCCCTTGCATTACAAACTGTGTCTATGGGATCCATGATGTTTCAAATCGAACAATGCGGGTAAAGTGATTTCCTACACACAAAGAACACCGGAAAACACTTATAAACAGATATATTCACAAATACACAGAACAACTTACAAGGGGTTAACAAATACAATAACTACACTGCTGCACTTTCTAAAACACGTCCGATTGCCTAGATTTCGCGGGTAAGAGAGAGAGAAAATCACGTGCAGGCTCAGAGGACTCCGAGCCCGACCAGAAATACTAAAAATCCACCCCCCAAAATCACTACACGGGTTTAGGCGGTTCTTCTCAAAATACATTGCAAGTCTATTTCTATATTCTAATTGCCGAAACAACACGGTTGACATTTCCGCGATACATGTTAAAGACAAAACCATTAAAAATCACTTATGCACATATAAGAAGTAAACTATACATGGTTAAATATCATCCGGCAAGTACAACTTCAACAATTTTTTTGTCTTTGATATGCTAGTTTTCGCATAACAGGCACTGTCACATGTTGAATTAAAAAAAAAGGGGGGGGGGCATCAATTGCAACTGATGTTCTCTTTCACAAGATTTAAATGAATTTTGTTCCAATGCAAAGTAAGAGTGATGCATTGGTTTAAATTAACACTAAAGGCACGTCTAATACCAGAGATAATGAATTACACTATTTTTTAAAATTCAATATGTATGTGTCCAGACCTGTTCAAGTTGAAATGGAATTCCAGATTAAAATTTTCTGGATACTCCTAAACTCTGCTCATTTCCAACAGGAAAGGGTTGAAGCCCATAGACGGCTCTTCTAATGGTTCCATCAATTTTGGATATCGACCTCGACAGTGTATACTTGCAATACGGCGTATGATTTACACTATGGTCACTATCGGGACCTGGTACACTATAGCAGTTTGAAGTATGGCAATTCTAACATGCAATTTTTTCTGCAATTCGAATTTCATTTACAGAAGACAGGAATATTCTACATGAAGACTGTAAAACTAATGTCAACAATGTTACTAAGCTTATTATGTTCAAAACCTAAACGCATAGACGTTTAGGATTGTGTTTAGACGTTTAGGAATGTGTTTAGCAAGTGTTTAGCATGTTATTTTGTGTTTAGATACTGTATTTTTGCATAGCTAAACATGTTCTCAGTCTGAACATGTTTAGGGTAGAACATGTTTATTACACTTCGCGTTTAGGATATAAGCACAATCCTAAACACGTTTAGACCTAAACACGTTTAAAAAGTGTTCCAAACCTAAACATTGTTTTTAGAGTGTGAATATTTGAGATGAATATTTTCAATTGCATATTTCCTCTGTATGAAACTGTGTACCCTTATCAGGGCATTATTTACTGGGTAGTAGGTACTGATTTCATTTTTTTTTAAATTACATGAAACGACAACGCGTTCCAGGAAAGCATGCTAGTGTGAAGTGCTGCAGTTCATACCCTCATGCTTTAATTTATTTCGGAATTTCTAGCCCTTCAAACAGACGTACTGTATTCAGTGACGGATCCAGGATTTGTGTATTGGTAGGTATTAAAGGTAAAAACAAACAAGAAATAAAATCCACTAGAAATGTAAATATTATGGTTTGAACAACTTTGACATCGTTTTCTTTGCTTTGTACCCCATCTAGATCTTTCATTTTTCAAATTGCAAAATTGAGTCTAAAAATGTTTAATACACATTTTATAGACAACTGTATTTCAAAGACGTCTCCATATGAGTGAAATAATATTCAATCAACCAATCAAATTCGTAGGTGCTACACTTTTTTCCTTTATAGTAAGAACCCCAATATGGGGAGTGGTGGTGGGGTCACAACTCTGGGAAATAAACCATTATTTAGGATATAGGAGAATCTGTATTCGGATATGCGACTGTGATAAAATGTCTGTGTTTTGTTTTATAAGTAGATATAATTTTTCGGTCACTAAGTCGTTCACTGACCTGGGTACTCGTCAACTGCCCTGTGCAGTTATCACTGGTCACGATTTGTTGATGCTCGAAATTTTGAGTTCACTTGTCCTTGAATACAAAAGAGATCATGCATAGGGAACATATCGGTACTCCAAGGGTAGCTCCTACTCTGCACGATTTTCATAACATTTAACCAATAAACACTTTTCTGAATTTACAACAAATCAGTGAGCATAAAAATGTATCTGAAATTAACAAGAATTCATTTTCATTAATTTTGTATCGTCTTTACGAGTTTGATAATGATAAATTATGAATTAAAAAGGGGCATTAGCTGTATAAAAAAACAACAACAACAACAACAACAAAAAACCACCTACTTTTCTCTAAATCTCTCAATGGCAAATATTAATGACTAATAAAAATATTTATTTCGTACAAAAATCAAGAAAAAAACCAATGGAACTACGTTAGCTAACCGCTCTTAATGTAAAGAAATATCTAATAAGGAAAAAGTTTGTCTTGCAAGACAATAATTATTTAATTACCAAAATTACATAATCATGTGTCTGCTTTGTGGTTAAAAGGTGTTTGAAATGATTAAATAAATGAAATACTAGTGTTATTACTGAAAGAAATAATACAGAGCAATTTTCATTCAATTCAATTTTGGTGACAAAATGACAGCTAATGCCCTGCCACTTTAAGATTTCATTTTATTTTTAATTCGGTGAACCTGGAGATATTCCGACACATGGCCAGTGGTTGATATCAAATTGCAGATATTGAACACGTGGACAAAATAAATCTATAATTGGGTTTGTGGGTCATGGTAATTCTGGGACTTCACATTTATGTTGACAACATTGTAATCTGTCAAGGTTTTATCTAAAATCGCTCGATAGTTACAATGTATGTAAAGTTCCTTGGCACTTAAGATTCGTTTTCAGTTTGTGATTGTGACTAATCGGACTTTGATTTCTTTCTTTTCGTCTTATGAAATAGTGGCTCCGTGAGCATTAATCGCTCACCTGAGATTATTGTGATTTCTTTCTTTTCGTCTTATGAAATAGTGGCTTCGTGAGCATTTTCTTTCTTTTCGTCTCATGAAATAGTGACTCCGTGAGCATTAATCGCTCACCTGAGATTATTGAACTACTTCTTGTGTAACAAAGAAAACAAGGTGAACCCCTTACACCGGGTTTTTATCATACTGGTATCACTACATCTTCATCATGGTTTTAATGAGCAAATGATTACGTTCAAGCACCCCCTGAGTTTCAGCACGGTGGACCTAAGACCTAACCCATGCATGACCCCGCCATAAAATTCAAACCTTGATCTGACAGACTGGTCATATGCACACATACAAAATTGAAAAAGTTGGTAAGGGCCTAAATTTTCATGAAGGGTAAAGCGTCAGGTAATCGAGTGGACATACACTGTCACATAACAGTACACTGTAAGTAAATACTGGTTCTCTAAATACGGGTTTTCTAACCTTAGTAGTCACCGCCGAGAGGTTAGAACGTTCGCCCCGCATGCGAAAGGCCGGGGTTTGAATCCCCAAGTCGTTAAAACAGGTAGTGATAATTTCATCGCCAAACGCTCGGCATCAGGACAGTCAGGGCCGTAAATTACATGGAGGCGGAGGAGGCAGCTGCCTCCTCCAACTTTTGAGCCAAAAAAAATTAAAATTTAAAGTTCATTAGAATTTATGTTGTTTCCAATAACTAAGAACATGATACCTCCCTTAAAAAGCATTCCAAATCTTTCTTTTAGAATGAGTTAGTCAAGTAACATCTTAGAAGGCCCTAGAATCAAGGATTTTGCACGAAACGTGTTCAGTGTGCACAAAATGTGCTCAGCGTCTGGGGGCCGCCCAGGCCCCCGCCTAATTTACTGCCTCCTCCAAATTGAAGGTTAATTTACGGCCCTGACAGGTGTGAATGTCACGGGGCCTCGGAGATGACCTTAAAAAGGGATGCCCCGTGTTACAGTAGGTGTGGCACGCTAAATAACCCTCACTGCTCAATGGCCGTAAGCGCCGGGCATATGCCAAAATTTGAAGCCCTTCACCGGTCTTGATGACGTCTCCATATGAGTGAAAAATTCACGAGAGAAACGTTAAGCAAGATACAATCAATCAATCTAACCTAGTCATAGACAAAGGACTTTTAGAACTCGCATAATCCACCAACGTTCGACTAAAAGTTTCTTTAAAAACTGGAATGGATTGGAGAGCTAGGGGCAGATGGAATTTTGACACGACTTGGAAAATTTATAAACATTCTTTTTCAACTTTGTGCTATTAAAAAAATATTCAAAATCCTGCTACAAATCTTTTTGACACCTAAATGGTGCCGTAAGCCGAATTCATGACGGCACCTTGATATGTCAGTTAAACCACTATTTGGTGAACGATACGCATTTCATCTCATGATCTGGATGTGCAGTAGACGGTCACCATTTTTCACATAAGGAGTGGTAGTATTCTTCGACTCGGTCTCTTCTGGGGAAAGCTTCCCCTTACCAGGATGGACAAGAAGGATATTTATTTTGCTCGTAAAAGATTTAAGTAACCATGGATTTTATCCTTTTTTGTTACATTTTAAAGAGACAAATCACATTCTAGTTACGGTAA
Source organism: Ostrea edulis (assembly GCF_947568905.1). Lineage (NCBI taxonomy): Eukaryota > Metazoa > Mollusca > Bivalvia > Ostreida > Ostreidae > Ostrea > Ostrea edulis. Next base: position 65,899,936 of record NC_079165.1, read on the forward strand.
CAAATGTAACAGGAAAGGAGAAAATTCATGGCTGGGATTGGGAATCGAACCCGGGCCAATATCCACGGTCCATATAGCACAAACCACGACATTCCTCCCACCTTGAATTGTCTTAATTCGCCCTCAAAGGTAGTGAATGCTCCTTTGCCGCACGCTCGGCATTTAGAAGTGAGAATCACGAGTCTTTCGGATATGACTTTAAAACAGAGTCGTATCGCAGCACAGGCACCTGAAGTATGGATATTCCCAAGGTGACCCGGCCCGGTTTTTACTACCCATCTTGGCGAGCGGCAGGTCGGGAAGATGTCATACTACAAGTCTCTTCAACTCAAAACCCATCTCATCTCTTTTATTTGACACAATCTTGCGTGCATTGATCGGACAGGGCTTCTTCTCTTCCACTGGCAGCCAAAAAGGAGGTCACAAAGTACGAATTTGTTGTACGCGCCGTGTGATTGGTTCGCAAAGACATTGCTTAGTCTCGGAATCATCCGAAGGGTCTCAGGATTATTCGCGGACCAATCACACGACACCTTAATCAATGGGGGTCAATCAATCGTTAGAAAACTGTTAATGCTAGTAATAGTTGATTAGAAATATGAATTAAGAACAAAAAATGCTTGTGGATTCAAATGAAACCTTTAATCGATCGACGATTAACAAAAAGAGATGATTTACAACAACGTATGACGTTGCAAAATTTCGGCGAAGATATTTGTGACTAGCCAGCTTTTCCAACCTACAAAAAATATTTGACTCTATGATACATGTATACATATAAAAAACGTCTATCTTTCCATTCAATCTTTAAAAAACCATGTTTCTTTCGAAAAATGATGGCGCTTACTTTCGACTTAGTTTCGGACGCGTATACACTCATCATCATTGACAAGGCTTTTGTTTTCTTCTCAATATCTAACAGGATTCTCTCTGTAATGAAATTGATTATGTTTATCAATATGAATTTTGTAGTTTATATCATCTAAATTTCAAACAATAATAACAAATGCCATAACTATTCACCGTTCTCTTGTTTCTCTCTTTCCATGGCTTCAAATTTCAGCTTTAACTCTCGGTTTGCTAAAATATATAAAGCAAATTAGAACATTGATAAATATAGACTACATTGCTGATGAGATTTAGATGATGTAGACAAATATTAACCTTCTGCGACACTGCTCACTGTCTTGTTCATCACTGCAAGCCTCCTAGAGAACTCTCGTGCTGTATCCACAACCGAAATACACCAAGTTATCAAGCAGAAGGACGCACCGAGGTGAAGGATATCCTCGGAAGACACAGAAGACAGAATGGTGCTGACTAGGTATACGGCCTGAGTGGACAAAGAGACAGCAGTTCTGGAACAGTCTAAGCTGAACGCATGCACACTGCTGAAGAGGTCAGCAAAGCAGGCATACATGCTCTCCATTTCGAAAACTGTAGTTTCAACAACACTATTGCTCAATTCGACGGAGAAATCTTTGCCATACTGGTGGATACGAACCAACATGGCGTTCAAGTTTGAACAAATCTCAATTGCTAAAATAGCCAAATAGTCCATGACACAGGTGAGAGAGACCACGAGATCGTTTTCTTTGACTTTGATATACAGCTGTTGCTGCTGAAGATAGAGAGAAAGAAAAGAATGCCAAGTAACTGAAGTTTGAAAGTCAGATTTACGATTTATAAAGGAAATCAGTTATTGATAACTTACGAATATATGCCAATCGACCTCCATTGTTTGATTGAACAGCACTTCTCCAAACCTCGGACGTATTGAAAAGTTTGAGGTAGATTCCCTGTAAATATTATTTAAAAAAATTTTTTAAAAACCCAGCAAATTTTAGGATTCCAAAATAATTAATGCAACAATTTCTTCATCTATACTTACTCATACATTTCCGGCATTTCAATCGTGGAGATGTGACCAACCGAAACAAAATATCCGAGCAAAATGATAAGCAGCATCGCCATATTGTTTATCATAGCAACTGATGCCGAGATGCGGGAACTCTTCCTTATATAGCCTCCTGTATTTTTGCGCGTTTGTGATTGGCGCGAATTTGCATGCCCTGATTGGCACAAATCCTCCAATTAGAAATGAGCGTGAAAATTCGCGAAAACGAAGTTGGTCATCTTGAACGTTCTATTGTGCTTCTTCTGTTGGATTTAATGTGTTGCACATCGTTATGTCAGCGTTTTATTGAAATTCTTCTGTTGCTGATCCTCAATAAATTGATTGAGAATTCATTTATTGCCTTTTATGGTTAACATGATGTATTTTGTAATGCACATTACTAATTTTTTTAGGGCTGTTTATTATTATTTTTTTTTACTACGATTGTCCAATAAAAAAATTCACGAATAAACTCCCAATATTTTTCTTTTACAAGAAATTAAGTAGGTAAAATCTAGAAGCTTTAACTAATGTTGTTGATTCTAGAGTGAATTTCAATTTGTTGCACTGCTCTGGTAAACTAAGTAAGCATATAAACACAAACTGAGGCAGTAACTGTTGGAAAGTGTGGGACGTTTCACTAATGGTACCGTAATATTGTCCCCCTTTCATTCATAATTTCTTATTGCATTGATGTTGTTGTTGATTTTCCCAACGGCGAATTACATGAAAATGGCCAGTATTTTTATTTCTCACTTTCTTATTGTTTACATACCGATCATCTACAACGTCATAATACTCACACATTCGGAATCTATTACGTCACCAATCGGATTACTTCGCCATTTTTCATTGCAAATGGGATAAAGTTTGATCATGCTGCATATTAACGTTTCGAAGAAGCTAGTCCTGGAAGGGAATATACATAGGTTATATAGGCCTAAGCTTAGAGGATATTCAATGTTTTATAGTTGGATATAGAATTTCTTTCACAAGTGAGACAGGGTTTTTTAAATAATATTTTTACGAATGCGAAGCAAAAAAAAAAAAGAAAGAAGAAGCAAAAATCCAACAAAAACATTCCGTTTATAAGTTAGGCATATTAGGCCTACATTTTCTTCAGTTTTTCCTTCTGCGGTTTTAGCTGTCCATGTATAAACACCAATAAATAGAAATCACTGCACCACACAAGGACATGCCGACGAAACGAGAAATCGCCGTTGTACCTAACTGATCAAATTTGAAAACAAAAGAGAAGATCTAGACCTAGTCACAGGAGTATGAAATATTATCAATAAAGTCAATAAAATTAATTGCTAACGCATAGCTCATGGCTTGGTCAATCAAGTTTCTACTTTATTGATAAAATTTCAAACTACTGTGGCCCAAGAGCCTAGTGCATTTATTTCACAGCACAAGATCGACTTTTGAGTTGCTCTGACCAGAGAGTAGGCTACCGGAAATTTAAATCTAGGTCTTACATCACACAAAATACGCCATATACCAAAAAAAGCTACATAATTTGCACTTTTTGTATTATAAATAGGTTTCAACATAACTTACCATAGATGCAGCATTGTCGCCATGTTAAAAAGTCCAAAACAGTAAAATGTAAGCGTCACAGATTTGACGTGACGTCATTTGGTACATTTTGCAAGTCATGGCGCATTTTATATATTAAAATCAGATCCTAGGATATGCTCACAATCGCTACTTACGTAGAGTATACGGCGAGGATCTAAAAAGTATGATTGTAATTAGATTGTTTATTTATTTTATTTATTCACCAATCAAGGGCCCTCAGGGCCATATACAAATTAACATTTTATGATTTGATGGTGTGCCAAGCTACACCCCCCCCCCCCCCCCCCCCCCCCCCCCCCCCCCATGAAAATTGAATGTTATTTTTGGCCATTCAAACAAACAACAACAACAAACATGAAAAATAAATACATAAAGTAAATTGAAAACATATAGATCTAGGCCAAAGATAGGTTTATTCCAATATTGGGCCCAGAGGGCATAACAGCTGAAAGAAATTTCAAAAAGATACAGACTACATTAACTTCAAACTACATGCGGATGTAGCATATGGAGGAAACAATTAATACATATAGGACATTATCAAATTTTGCAGATTTTTCAGAGTTAGAAATGACAAGAAATGTATAACTCTAAATTCCAATTTTTTTTTTAGCATAACATGTTTATCAAACATTACGGTAGGCATAAAACATATTAAATTTTGCAAACATGAAATGTGCCCTGGCAAAAAAATGGGGTCAAAGGTGAATAGGTAGAACAAATCTGTCAATGGTGTAACAATTATATAATAAAGGGGGGAAAAGATAAGTAATAACACCATATACTTGGAAATGGCATAAATAATTGCAAAAAAAAAAAAAGCATCAAAATTGATAGATTTTGGTCTGATGTTTAAAAAATTCAGTAATTCAATAATTAAACTAACACCAAATGGTATATCTGAGAAACTATTTTAAAAACCTTCCTCTCTTTTTAACATGATACCTGCATTATTACAAAATGACACAAAAATATTATTACAGATTAAATAGATTCATTTAAATCTTATTTTAAGAAAAGTTTGATACTGATATATGACCATCTTTGTCTGCGATCAAGAAAATTGTTCATGTAATACCAATGACAAAATGTGTTTGACCACTGACAAGTAAATTACACCACTGACATAAAAATAACAGAAGTGGACCCAAACACTTTAAAAGTAAAGCTAAAAATGAATCAATACCACTCCTTTGAATAATTTCATACATTTCCTTTCCATGAAAAAGAATTATATTTTTGCTTACAAGTACGTACAAATGATGAAGGTGTGTATTACACCACTTATATTGTCGTTACTCCACTGATCACAGTGTTTGTGTAAGTTACATATGCAATAATAAATAATGTCAAAGGTAATCACTAAAAGTGTCAACATACTTACACCAAATACAAATTTCAAATATACATCTTTATTAGGTCACCTGAGTTAACCAGGTGACCTATTGCTTTTGGTCTGTGTCCATTGTCATGCGTTGTACATTAACAATTGAACAATTTTAACTTCTTGATAACTACCATTCCAATTTCTGATGCATCCTTGGGACGAGGGGGTGGGGGGGAATTGTAAATTTCAGGACACCTACACCCATGGGGCCTCAGGGGAGGAACAAAAATTGACCCAGTTTCAAAAGTTTTCTTTACAACCGCAAATCTGTAAGGAAAACTAAATGCATATTATTATTCATGAAGAGCAGGAAGTCCTTTGCCACAGTTGTACATTTCATGGTCCCTAGGGTATAGGACTAAGATTCTGATTCAGTGACTCCAGGGTGGGGACCAAACTTAGCATATAGTGTATAAGTGTAAATCATTTAAGTAACATTTTCCTTAATGCTTTTGATACTAACTAACTTTAAAGTAATTGGATACTTATAGGGAGCAGGTCTGTCTTTTACCAAAATTGGAAATGGGGTAGGGGTTTGGTATCAGGGTGGGGTCAAATGGTCATAGTGATTACATATGTATGTTTGCAAATGGACATTGTTTAAGTGTGTCTTCTTTTCAATAACTACCTTTCCAATGGGATCCATTTTTCACATTGCAGCACGAGTTATCCCCTCCAATACAGAGGGCGCACAGCACGTTGAGGTCCTCAAGTGATTGCATCATTATAAGGAATATATAGAAAATTTACCATTTCTTATTGTAATTAAGTGCCAGTAGAGGAATTTTTATAGAAATTGTTTCCAGGTGTCTGTTATTATATTTCTTATTTTTACATATTCAAGTTTTGGTATTAATTGTATCATAACTTGGACAGAATTAAACATCAAATACTGGAGGTAGGTCTATACCCCCTCCCCCCTTCAATTTGATGAAAGGTATATTCTAAAAAGTGTTCTCTGTAAAATCGAAGAAACTAGACCTTAATTATGATTTGTAATACCATTTTCTAACTCCATAACTTGTTATTTTGTCAATGGAAACACAGTTTAATAGTCATTGGTGTTACATAAAAATATACAGCAAATTTCAATAGTCCAAGACAATTGTCAAATGGAATATGCATTGCAATGATCCCAAAAGTCGCAATTTCTTTTCTTTTTTTAAATTGTAGAAAGTTATAACATTAAGCATTTATCCATTGTCTTTTCTTGAGAAAATTGTAATGTCAGTGGTATAACAAATTTAGTCAATAGTGTAACACTTGAAATATCTGATATGAATTGCAGATCAGGTGTATAGAAATTAGTTGTTTACAAAATGTGTTCTGTAGTATTGTGTGTTGTACGTAATGTGAAATTATTATCGTGCTTACTGGATAGTTCAGTGGATAATTCACACCCATACCCACTCACCGTCTCTTGCTGTCTATTGTATTTTACTATAATTCATAGGCGTAGCTTGGGTTCGAATATTACCGAGGCAGGGGTCTGCCCCCCCCCCCCCCCCCCCCCCCAAGAAGCTATCGACATTTTAACAACGTAAAAGGTGTTTTTTGGGGTTTTTTTTTACCGAGGCAGCTGCCTCGGTTGCCTCAATGGAAGCTACGCCACTGTAATTTACGCTTACAGTACCTATATGTTACATATGTTTGATATAAACATAAATTAGAAAAGGGTTTATAAACCTGGTTGGTTTCCATATACGTTTATGTTACATTGATCGAGATGTATTGATCTTGGACCTCTAGGCATATTATTATTAATCCGGCTAGATGTTACTGTGATGTTGCTGAAAATACGATGTCTTTCTGTAGATACTATTAGCTAATAATAACTCAATTCAACTTGCATAAAAGAATAATTGAATTTACTAAATCATGACCTTAGTGTCCTAGATGAATGATAAAAAATTTGGTTGTTAAAGTTTAATCCCTCTAAAACTGAGACCCCATTTAATGGATTGCATAAACAACGAAATTTTCCGTATATTCCCTTCATGTTTCACCCACGATGTCAAAATTCAACACTTAGTACTAAACAAATTAGGAAGTCGAATTCAATCAGTGCACATATAATACACTTTTTTTTAAAATTCACGGAAATTGTTATCATCCGTGCAAAATGAATCCGTGATTTGTATTATTTATCAAGCCACGGACAGATTTTTTTTCAGTCACGGATACCATATAGTTTACGGAAATTCTGTAAATTGAAAAATGTATATGAAATAACGATAATATACTTGTAATATGAAAGAAATATAGTCTTCCGTCTGTAAATTTCACATGTTTACAATGTGATGAAGGAACCACAGAAATATTGCATACAAATCACGGACAGATTTTTCTTTCCAGTCACGGATATACCAAAGTTTACGGAAATTCTGTAAATTGAAGAATTTATATGAAATAATGATAAAATACTTATACATGTTTATTATAATGTAATGAAGGAATCACGGAAATATTGCATACAAATCACGGACAAATGTTTGTGACGAAACAACTACGGTGACGTCACAATGCACTGAAAATTTCTGTGACTGATAGATTCTAACTACATATTCCCTGGGGTGTAACAAAACAATTCAAAGTATGTTCGAAGTCACAAATCTATAATTTAAAAAATGCACGGACAATTTTATTATCCGTGCAAAATGAATCCGTGATTTGTACTATTTTTTCTATCTCCGTGCATCCGTGCGTCCGTCACTTGTCCGTGTTTTGTAAATGGCGTCTAAAACTAATTAAAGCTGTACATTTTTCATCGAATAAGAACATTGATCCTCAGAAATTATTTTTCCAAAACTGTCAGTTGTAGTATGTGCCAGTGCATAGACATTTAAGATTGTTTCATGCGATTTGGGCTGGGCCCAGTTTATAAATAAAATAACAAGTACGGCTTACAAAAAAAACCAAAAAAACTAGGTCTTCTTAAAAAATTTAAATTCACCTTAGGAAGAAACACTAGCTCTTTCAAAAATGTACACTACTTTCATAAGACCAGCTTTAGAATATGGCTTTGTATACTTTCCATATGTATCTCGTCTGTTGGAATATAATTCATACCAAACTGAGACACGCATGTATTTTGAATTATGATTTTTATAAACGCAATATTGTCGATTCTCCATTATGTTCCTGCACCAGTCCATGGCATGCGTGAAGATGCATATCACTTTTTCTTTATTTGTAAGAAATATTCAATTGCTAGATACAAATTAATAAATAAATTGCTTAGGTTAAATGATTTGGTTATTATTGATACACATTTTCTACTTTGCGGTGATAATGTCTTATTAACCGAATTGAATAATTGTATTTTCTCCTATGTTCAGACGTATATTCATGAAACCTAAAAATTTGGCTGTTGATCATATCATAATGGAATGCTACATATCAACATAAAGAGGAGAAATTCCTCTATCTAAAACATTTAGAAAGTGAAAAAGTAATATTTTTCACTTAAGGGTGGTTTTTGCTTGACGGTAATCATATTCCATTGTTTATCTATAGAACACTTACCATTTATGTATTTCCTGTATATTATTTTTAATGACAGTTGTGTGTTGTAACATGTATTAGATTATAAGGAGAACTCGCAAGTTGTACGAACTTGCTTCTGATCCATTTGTATATATTATATACAATAAAATACGTGCACATCACTTGATCACAACTTAACAACTTTCTGATCAAATAAGTAAGCATATTGCATAAATTTCAGTTCTGCTTTGGGTAGAAGTGCCCCGGGATATTTTATATAAACCTACATGACCGTCTCTTGCTACCCTCTGCAGCAGGTTATACTCCACAGACACAGTTTGTGGATAGGGATGTTTTGCATTTGCATTAATTTAGATATTAGTATATATAGGTCTATATCTACTATGTGCTCTCTCTCTCTCTCTCTCTCTCTCTCTCTCTCTTAATCGTATAGCCCAGGCCTGTAGGTCAAATTCTCATTTCTCATCAACAAACATGTACAAAACGGAGAATTTCTAACATTTCGTTTATATAGATCATAATTATATATACAGTTGTATCTTAGCTTTGTATGAATAATGTTGATATATTGTTTTCCAAAAGAGTAATATGATGGTGGTCTTGTAATGTCTGTTATCATATTTTTACGGAATGAATTGATTGAGATGGCTTCTCTGGCTTCTACATTTAATAAATTCCACTGTTTTACAGAGTCGATCATATGGTTGAATGTTATGCCCGTTTGGGCCCTACTTTGGAATGAATAAATCATATAAGAATTTTTGCAGTTTTAAAGCATCAACTCTTTTTCTGAAAGTTTTAACTAGATATTCACTCAATTTGACAGTTACTGGTCAACAACCAATCTTATTTGTTAAGGTGGATCGATCCTCATATGACTATCAATATTAATGGTTAAAAGTGAAAAAATTGTATTAATTTCCACTCAATATAGTTTAATTTAATCAATAACCAACGAAAATGTGTATGTTGCCACCTTTTTAAAGATGTCAGACATACAAAAACAGAAATATATATCAACATAAAAAAATCACACATTTTCGTTAAACAGAATAATGAAAATTGATTTTAAAAATTAAACTTGCTGAAATGACAAATTTCAAATGTCAACAGTTTAAGAAAATGCTAATTAAGTGATATATGAAAATTAATTGTGGATATTAGGGAAATCATTGTGTCATAGATATGCAGTAGAGGAAATTCCAGCATAGGAGTTATTGCCCTTGACAACATTTTTAAAATTATAAATAATTGATTATCTATGGAAAATAAAAACTTTTTCAATATCAAAAGTTTACCAGAATTTTCATTTCATTCAGTAAATGAAATTCCTCTGAAAGATATATTTCTACCATGCGCAAAATTTAATTTAATAAATATTTTGCAAAAACCTACATGTGTGACATCACATGAGGATCGATCAACCTTAAATAGTTATAAAAATTTTGTTGAGTTATAAAATGAGAATTAGAATATTTATTCAACCTATTTGGGCCTACAGAGGAGCATTATGATGCATAAAGTAAAAAATCACACAATTTTAAACAAAGGAAAACAAAGAGGAAAGCAAACAAAACATATTGCACTGCATGGTGAACAGAGAATTAGCCGTCAAATCTATCAATGTGTGAAATACACACAAAATATATGCACTGATAGTAACTATGTTGCAGTAATCAACTTGCATGGTATTATAAATGAGAGGGGGGAAAATGTATACATGTTACATCGGGTTCAGTAATCTGAATATTCTGAATTCATTGGCGGCGAGGGTGAAATGAGTCTCATTTATTATTTTAATTTATTTTGATTTTACTCCTATACAGAGGTAAAGTTTCAAAGAATATGAAATCAATAATGTTGATTTGTTATAATTCAATCGAAATAACCATTGGATGGGGTTGAAATAGTGACAAATTACAGTGGCTTTGTGTAGCTGTGTGGATCGTTTGCGGTTTAGGCTGTAAAATGACTTGGTCACTTGGTGCTATAAGATTCAAATAAAATGATGTTACCAGGATCATTTTATTTTCTTATAGGTTAATTTACACTTCAATAATATACTTCATCTTGGTAAATGATAATGTATCCATTTATCCGGAAGTCCTCAGCTTTTATTAAATAGATTCTGACTTGTTGATACTGCTATATATATTAATTATTATAGCCTAAGTTTGAGTATTGTATTTTGATTCTGTGTCCAAACATAAGCCTTGGCATCAATTTTGACTTTAATGTTACGAAGCTGTCTTTCCATGGAATTAAAGGCCATTTACAAAACACGGACGCACTGTAGAACAAATCATGGATTGATTTTGCTTTTGCATGGATGATAAAAAATGTCCGTGCATCTCCGTGGATTTAAAATTAAAAAGTGTTGATTAATAGTATTGTCCGTGCGATATATTACATGTTATAGACTAATATGTGTCATAGATCTAGCTGCAAAAATAACACAAAACGCAGTCCTCGTTAAGAATTGCAACAACAAAAAAGTAATTATGTCACAGTATCATTTACAAACTCTTACAATCCATACATTTGATTGTTTTTTTATTTCTTTGTTTAATACTAAGTGTCAAATTTTGACACCATGGATGAAACCTCTGGCGACACTTTGTACAATTAAACACGAATCCATATTCAGGCATTCTACAAGTATAAAACTAACTGTAGGCGCTTGCAAGAAGACAAAGACAATTTACGGAAAAATTCATTTCTTATATGTACAATACATAAAGTGGAGTCTCGTTACTTCAGTCATTTCCAGTATTCTGTACACGGATGTGCAATTACTGATGCCTGGGGCTACTGATTTTAGAGGTCGGGCATATGTATATGCATTGTATATTAACGGGAATAGTCAGCTCAATGACAACTATTGTTAGATTTTCAAAGTTTTTTTTCCTCTATTTCCTTAAAGTTTTATTTGTTAAAAAATATAACTCACTATGAAGCACTTCACAACGTTTAACACCTGTAAATAGCAGTGTTTCTCTGTTTGCTCTGTCCTCAATTTGGTTATCTTTACATTTTCCTTTTCACTAAACAATTACAAAGAGAAAATGTTAGATATATACAGTTGACAACACTGTATGACTTGTACTTTGATGAAGAGAAAAGTCTCATGTATTGCAAATATATTGCGAAATCCAAAGATCCAGGAAAAATTATAACTATTCTGAACTTGAAGGGTGTTCTCATTCCATGTAGAAAGTATGAAATGCCATACAATAATAATTAAACTGAGTCATTCACTACTTGGCCAGAAGCTATCAAACAAATTGTTTAATAATAAAAGATATGAAACTGACCAGTGTTTGCATAAAAATATTTCAATTTGCATATATCAACTCCATTTTAGTTGTTTTGTTGTGTGTTTGTGACAACAAATATTTCAAATAAGGCAAGAGGATGAGAAGCACATATGTAATATGTGTTCAACAGTCCAAACATTTTTTAAAATTGTTTTGGACTTCTCGCAGTAATATATATGCTTAATAATATACAATTTTGGCAGCGTCACAATATGAACATACGCAAAATTTTTAGACGGAAGACTAAAATTCTTTCATTATACAAGTAATATATTTTAATTCAAGTCTAAGACTTATTTCATGTAAATTCTTCAATAAAACCAATTCATAGAATTTCCATAACTTTGGTATCTGTGACTAAAATGTCTGTCCTTGATTCTTCCATATTTTGTATGTAAGTTCCGGAATTAAATAGATCATCAATATGAATAAAACCTTTGATATATAGTACATAAGTATAAACTAATCCCCTGTAGGTGTTTTTAATGGTTCATTGGTGTTTTGGTATTTTTAAGGGAGGGGTGATTTTGGTAATTATTTGGTGTTCTGTTTCCATGAATTCCATGAACCCCAAAAATGTTATGTAGCTATAAATTTAAATAGCGTTAGTATAGATGTGTCAATACACGTAATTGGTTGCCTTGCCCAATGGAAAAGTTACAGATATGGCCAAAATATATGTGTATTTGTTTTCCCGACTCTACCTACTTTATTGTTAGGAGGAAAAACAGTTAATGCAAGAATAATGCTGAACAATTGTATTTAGTAGTAAGTATATATAGACATGTAGAAGTATTCTGATAAGAGATTGATGACCTTTGCTATTACAGGTGAAATGGATAGTGAAGACTCTAAATCCGCCCTGTTACATCTAACCCAAGGCAATGATGATGTAGAAATGCAGAATTCGGCAAAAGATGAAGAGTCAGTCAGCGAATCTGGAGGAAAATATGCTATCGACTGGAAAAGGCGAGTCAAATCCGAGTTCATGAGGATTAAACACCTGAAGAAGTACAAAAAGACCGATGAATTAAAGGTATGGATGATGAGGTTTCATCAAATGAAAACTGTGGTAATTATTATACACTAATTTAGAAGCATACATGTACATGTTTTAATCCATTTTGTCATCAAATGTCAGTGTTTGAAACTAATGATAAAATTGTCTATTAACACTGCATAGGCATGTAACATTCATTGTCTGTGTTTATTTTGAAGTATTACAAGATGGTATGTTTTCATTGACAAAGTGCATGTAATACAAGTAAACAGTTACTGTGGAATCATTACATTTCGTGGGGCACAGTTTTCATGGATTTCGTAGATAGCCCTGCCAAACAGAGAACAGAATACACAATTTATGTAATGTTTTGATGAAAAGAATAAAAAAAACCCAATATATTCACAAAAGTACATCCTAAAGAACCTGCAAATTTTTGATAATCCACAAAAATTGGCTACCACGAATTTAATCATTTCACAATACTTGCTCAATGTCCCTGAATTAGAAAATACTTTTTTTAAGGTCAGTCTGACTTTTTATCTGCATTTTTAACCTTGGTCATAACTTTAAACAATAGAAGAAAAGAAACTTCATTTGATTAACCGAAAAGTCAAAGCTACATGACCAATAGAGGTCAAGATCAGATTCACCATGGTTAAGGTAACCATACTCGACGGCATACTGTTCCACGCTGACACCTTGTTCATTATCGATTCACGTGTAGAGTTGTATGTGTAGAATCAGAAATGAAGAAAGGTTTTCTTTGTAGGCAGCATTTGCAACAAACAGAACAACAATCAATGAACAACTCAAAGATCAGAAAGACTTCATAGATTCTCAGCCATCTTACACACTGCCACCTCCAGAGACGTTAAGTCACATTCCAGTCACAAAAAAGGTTAATCATCAATCATAGCTCCAACTGTTCATCTAATATACTTGTGCCAATATTTTTGACAATTACAATGGCATCATACCATAAATACTGTAATATGTGTATGCTGTAAATTCAATCTTTAGATGATCATACATGGTGCAGCCCTTATTTGATTTCAGTGTGATGTGAAAAGTAACCTGATGCCAGTTCAGACAACATTGCTCCGGGTTCTCAACAGTCTGCAGTCCATTCCAACCATGTATTGCTGGGCAGGACTTCAGCAAAATTTTATGGTGTGTTTACCCCTAAAAGTGATGGGTACATGATCCAAAAACAAACACTTTTTCATACTAAACCATAAGTTATATCTGTTCCAAATATTTGCTCATAAATACAAACAGAGTGCATAACATAACAAATTAAAATTTGAGAAAATTTAATGTACTTTATATTGTATGATATTTTTTGTTTTATGCAGGTTGAAGATGAAACCGTCTTGCACAATATACCCTACATGGGCGATGATGTCCTTGACAAAGATGTGACCTTCATTGAAGAACTTCTGAAGAACTATGATGGCAAAGTACATGGAGAGAAGCACTGCAATGTCATGGATAATGACACATTTGTGGAGCTCGTTAACTCTCTCTGGCTTAATTACCCTGATCCTGATGTGGAGGAAGGTAAAAAATAAAACTTTTGATGGGTCGCATTATGGTATAGGCTTGTCTGTCTATCTGACAGTTGGCCTAAAGTCGGTCACTGTGGCTTCCTTGTTGAATTTTATGGCTATACATACTCAAATTGTGTCTGGGTCATATCTTTTTTCACACTTTGAGGCCTAGGACTATCAAACCAGGTAAGCTGATATCTTGGGAGGAAGGTGTATTGTGACCCAAAAATATATTACTATGGCGTCCTTCTGGAATTTTATGGCTATGCATACTCAAATTGTGTCTGGATCATATCTTGCATACTGTGAGGCCAAGGACCATCAAAATTGGTCAGTTGATGCATCTTGGGAGGAAAGTGGGTCACTGTGCTTCATTATGGAATTTCATGGCTATGCATACATACAAATCATGTCCAGATCATATTTTGAGCACTGTGAGGCTTAGGACCATTAAACACTTGGTAATTTGATGCTTCGGGGGGGGGGGGGGGGGGGGTAGATGGGGATATTGCAACCCAAAAGCAGATCACTATGGCCTCCTTCTGGAATTACACTTGTCAGTGTCACAGCTTGTGACTTTAGATATGTAAACATAGATATGCATTATGTACATGTAGTTCTAGACAGACGTATCATGTATCTCAGTAATGCACTTCATTATTTCAAAGTAGTCTTCTAATACCAGTATATCAACATACATGTAATTATGTCTCCCCTCTTTCGGGGGGAGACATTGTTTTTGTACTTTCTGTCTGTCTGTCTGTCTGTCACAAAATCTTGTGAACGCTTCTCTTCCTATATGGCTTGTCAGATAGACTTGAAACTTTGTACAATGCTTCATTGCCATTTGTAGATGTGCTTATTATCAGGACAGGAGGATCCAATTATTTTCTTAAAAGTTGTACTGGATCTAAGAGGGGTGGAGGATGTAAAATAGCTTGTGAACACTTTTCCTCCTATATGGCTTATCAGATAGATTTGAAACTTTGTTTAATGCTTCATTGCCATTGTTAGATGTGCATATTGTTGGGACAGGAGGATCCAATTATTTTCCTAAAAGTTATAGTGGATCCAAGAGGGGTGGAGGATGTAAAAATAGCTTATGAACTCTTCTCCTATATGGCTTATGTGATAGACTTGACATTTTGTACAATACTCCAATGCCCTTTGCAGATGTGCATATTGTATGGACAGGAGGATCCAATTTTTATTCTTTAAGTTATAGTGGATCTGAGAGGTGGAGGGTGTAAAATAGTTTGTGAACACTTCTATGTGGCTTATTGGAGTTCATAATGGCTATGTCCCTGCTCATGCTTTCTCTTCCATATCATGCAGTACATTAAGGGGAGGAAGTTTTATTTGGGGAGCTGGGGAGACATCTGTTTTTCATAGAAACAATCTCTAGTATTTCTATATTGCAAATAGAAACACACATATAGCTGTATTAATGAAAACAATAAATTTTTTTTTTATACTCTTCGAATTTTATGTTCTGGATATCTCTTCTCATACCCCATGCTCATTAAGAGGGACAGATATATTGATCTTTTGATTATTTTTTTTTCTCAACAGCTGAAAGTATGGAACATTGTAACCAGGATGTGCAGAAGTCTGAGTTTCCCAGTGATGCCATCTTTGAGGCCGTATCTGCAGAATTCCCCGAGAAAGGGACTGCAGAACACCTAAAAGAAAAGTAATAACCTTCAATTTATTGACACTGTTATAAAGTCTCTGAATTTTATGTTTCTTGTGTGGTCATATAGACATTAGCTGCAGAACTCTAGCTCCCTAGTTGGAAACACTTGGAGCTATGGTGATGCATTGTATAAAAATCTGCAATTTAAGGCACTTTTTCTGGGCATTGTCCAAGTGTTTTATCTGTATATTTTTTACTTTTCTGTCTCAAAGATTTTGATATCGTTTGAGTACCATTAAGTAAGAAATAAAATATATTAGATCCAAATCTTATTATCAGATACAAGGATTTAATAGAAGTTAAGGAAAGCAACCTACCTCCTGAATGTACACCGAACATTGACGGACCGAGTGCCCAGTCTGTGCCCAGGGACCAGACCATGCATTCATTTCACACCCTCTTCTGTAGACGCTGCTTCAAATATGATTGTTTCTTACATCGTAAGTTATTACATAGAATTATATCTTACATCGTAAGTTAATACAGTAGAATTATATCTTACATCGTAAGTTAATACAGTACTACTTGGTATTATTTCTTACATCATAACTTAATGCAGTAGTATAATTAAAATGTTTGTTGGTTTTTTTTTCATACAGTATTATAAAACGTGATTGATTTGTATGATACATATTGTGTGTACAGAATTTATTACCTATACACATGAGCAGAAATCGTGTTTATATTCATTTATGGTCTGGTTTTAATTCTTTCCAGCATATCATCCAACTCCAAGCATGCTGACAAGAAAAATGCCAGAAACTAAACAAGAAACAGAGCCCTGTGGTCCAAACTGCTATTTACATGTGGTAAATGTTGTGAAATGCTTCATATTGAGTTATATTTTTTAACAAATAAAAACTTGAAGGAAATAAAAAAACACCTTGAAAATCTAACAATAGTTGCACTGTCCTATGAAAAAATATATGAAGTGTTTTGGTTTGACTGTAATATACATGTATGTAACCTTACCTGTATATACCTGTTATTGTGTTTTAGGTAGGACTACCAGATGAGAAGGGAGACAGTGGTGAAGTGAGGAAGGAAGAGAAGTCTGATATTAGTATGTACTATATACGTGTATCTAATATGTATCTGTATAGAAATGTGTACACTAGTGTACAATTGGGAAAGAGGTTTATATGTACTAAAACAGTGTTGTGTAATAGGAAAACAAAACTTTTACAACTTTCTCTGTTTTTGATTTGCTTGTAGACTTTAATTATCATAAGAATACAATTTGAATTCATATTGAGCATTCAAATTTAGAAACAGCTGTCAAAATAACACAGCTTTTAAGTTAATAAGTTTTTCTGTCAAATGTCAAAAATAAATTCACAGAGTTGGAATTAGGGAAAGATTATATTGATAATTTCATAAATATATGTAAACCAAAAAAAATATACTTCTGTTTAGGGTACATGAAAAGATTATGCAAGGCCAGTCACTTGCAAATCAAATTCTTATTTAAACTTATCATTTTATGTCTTTGTTGACCTTTCCGCTTCAAAATGAATTATTTTCCACCATCTTATTTATTAACAAGGTGCTCATTATGGATCTTACGAAAAAATAGAAAAAGTCCTCCCCACACCCCAAAATTTGTTGTTAGTCATGCTTGAATATGAACAAGCCAGTGGCTGCAAATAAGCAAGTAAAAATATGCCAGGCCTTATCTTCAAACTTTTGTTTGTAATCAAAGTGTACAGTGAAATTCGATATGATAATTTTTTTATTGGGGATGGTATAATACTGGCTGTCCAACGGCCCTAAAATTCCTTTAAAAAAATCTAATTTTATTTAGTTTTCCTAAAATTCCTTTAGAAATGTTGAATTCAAGTGGAAATCCTAGAAAAAAAAGGCCCTAATTTTTCATTTCTATTTATATTTCTACTCTGCAATTTTGAAAATGCATTCAAACTAAATTTGACCAGTGGATCCATGTATCAAGCTGTTTATTGGTTGTGACAAAGATGTGACAATTAAGGTACATATACATGTATAACCAATATAAATAGCTGGAAGACGCCCTTCCTGCACTTAAAGTACTTTTTTGTGAGTTTCTTTATTGTCAAATTTGCGAAAGTTAAGATCATTTAAATGTCTAAAACTGCCCTTATTTAAATATGAAATTCCTAATTTTAGCCCCAAATTTTCTTAATCTTATCCCCAAAATTAGCCCTTATTTTTTGTCAGAGTGTGCTGGACAGCCTGTATAATGCAGTCATCTGGAAACCCTAAACACTTACAGGGCTAAATTGTTTTTCTTTGTCTTGTATAAATGTAGGTAAAACGTAAACCGCAAACAATCGAAAATGAACCTTGAAATTTGTAAAGTAAATTTCTATGCTTTTGTAATGATAAGCTATTCTTAGATAACTATAACATTAAAATCAAACAAATTAAAAAGGAACCTTTAGATTTTAAGAAAAATAGTGTATGTTCATAAAATTTACATTTAATAATATGTACATGTGTATTGAAATGAGTAGTGTGTTTTTTCTCGTAGAATTCAGTGTTTGTTGTACATGTAAGTGGTTGCAGCTATTGCTTGTCTTGTTTCAGGTAAAAAATGTAAAACTAGATTGCAAAATAAGCGCAAAAGTAAGTACTGTATGAAAAGGTAGCCCACATTCTTCAGATCATTTTTTTCTTCATTCATATTTAGATAAATAAAAGTCATTTTAGATAAATCATACAGTAATTCCAAACTCATCATGCATGAAAGTGACGAGTTTTGCTTTTACATTTCAGTTTCATTTTGCTTCCATTTTAATAATCATTATTTTTTTTCCTTTATTTAAGTATACAGTATACCATTAATGGATTGTTTTTGGTGTGTGCTTATGCATGAAATATCAAGTCTATTTCAAGTCTGTAACAGGCAATATTGTGACTTTCAAACAAATAGTATATTTCTGACACTGAAGTAAAATGTTAAGTTGATAGAAAGAAGTAAACATAAAAGCAATATTTGGCAGTATGAACTTTAACTAACATGTGACAAACAGAGCCCGATACCTTTTCAGTGCCAAGATATGATTTAATCAGACAATACCACCATAGGCACCATAGCTATGTATCATCATTCAGAGACGGTGAAAGAAAAAGAATACTTAATTAGTAAAATACATATTTGTATATACATGTATATACTATTTGTGTATTGTATTTTATATGATCATGTGATTTTTCACTGATGTTGTACATTTGTATTCATGGCATTCTCACGAAGGACCACAAGATATTTATACCATTGTCCTGCTAACAACACATGCTAACACATGCTTCTTATGAATCTACTCTGCACTGTTTTTTTGGTTGTGTTTACCCCCCCCCCCCCCCCCCCCCCCCCAAAGATTAATGGGGTATGATAGTAATCCAATGTGTGTTGAAAATAGCATTTATTAAAAATGCCATTAAAAATAAAAAGTAAGTATTGCTGCCAAATAAGCATCATATGTGCCACAATAGAAACATGCACACTTTATGAATATTTGTATAGTATCTGCCAACATTATTTACAGCAACAGTGAAACCTTCAGTTTTATACACCAAATAAAAAACACATGTGACTAGAAAGTTACAGGCACAAAAGATGGAGTGAAACTTGAAAATATGCCAAAACTTGACTACATGAAAGAAAGATTGAACATGAATACCATGCCACTTGGAAAACAGATGACAGGTGTTGGTTGAAGGGGGGGGGGGGGGGGGGAGGCAGATCATCAAAATCTTCTCTTACTTAAAACATCATGTCAATAAAGATCACACAATCATAAAAGGGGTAAAAAAAAAAAAATCAAGAATAAAAAAAAAGAATCGGAATTATACTTATTTTTATATTACCTGTTTAAGGTAGGTCCCTAGTCCTGGACCTACTTGTGATTTCTCAAAAATTTGAGTTTAAATACTTAGATTGTTCATTTGAGGGTATGATAAAAACAAAAAAATGGGGGGTTGTCAGTATAATGAGTAAATTATGGTATTTTTATTACGTGCACCCCCATTTGTCAAACGGCAATATCAAAATTCATTGAAGAAGTCCTAGAATATGTCCATAAAATTTTGTTTGAGGTATGATGCTGCAATTTTTTTCCTCAAATATGAAATAAATATGTTTAACTAAATAATTAAAAGTGAAATTTTAACACAATTTCATGTTTTTTAATAATGGTGGTACAAAATTGAACTCAATACAGGCCCTCGGCAGTCAAAAATACGGCACTGCAACACCACTAATATGAATATTTAAAAAATTTGACTTGTGATTTTTCATTCAAACTCACATATTATGTTCATATATGAATGCTTGTTAAAATACATTTTAAAAATCTGCCCTTTCTCAGCATAATATTTTCACAGCATCTCAATTTATATTTACATTTTTTGGCCAAAATAGTCATTTTGAAGATGATTTTCACATAATAGAAGAAAACAAATATATAACAAGATAACAAATATATAACAAGTGCAGAATTGTTTTATTTAATTCCACAAGTGCATTATCGCATATCATGAATTTTTTTTAATTTACAGATAATTTTAACATGTAATACCCCTGTATATCAATTAAACAAATATGTACCTCTGGTTTTATTTGTGAATTAGATGACAAAAAATGGAAAGAATATTGGAGCCATAGTCTACTCAAATATAAGTGATTGAGTGTTATTGTATTCATTTTACTAAATTAAAAAACATACAGGTAAATGTAAAAATATGTTTGATAATAATAGTACGTGAACCAATACCAGAGTTCGATCCGGACATGACGTCACGCTACTAGACCTCTACTTTAATTGAGTTACAGACAATAATCCCCACTCTTTCTTCCTAGTAGATGTAAAAACTCCATTTATATGAACCTGTTGATGTTCAGTACCCAGGCAAGTAGAGTTATTTTACATCAGCAGTATTTTGATGTCCTGCCATGTATTTTGGCTGGGACATTAAGAATTAGTAGTCCTTGATCTCGTCCATGTGTCCACCTGTCTTGTTTAGCATTTATAGGCATTTAGCACTATTTCCTCTGGAACCACACATATCTTGATGAGACTGTGCCTAAAATTATTGACCATGGCTTTCCATGACTTGACGTTACACTTTCATGACGCCAAACTTTGATGATCGCAGCTCTCTGTTTGATCTTTACTAGATGTTTTCATGATATAGCAGTTCTCTCAGTGTTTGTGAATAATTAATTACACAGATGTACTTTGGTTAGAACTTTTTATCCATGCCAAAATTTGATGACCTTGACTGAGGTTCAGTTTGATCTTGACCTACATCATGGATGTACATGTATGTGTAGGAATCACTATGTTCATACATGTATATTGTTGTAGATCAAGCTGTCTGTTATGTACGTAACCGTTACACTACTGCCCTTAGAACTATTCATAATACATGATACCATGATTCAAGTTTATAGTGGTTTGATGTGAGAGTCAGTAAAAAAAGCTATAAAACAAAGTCTTGTGATACCTATGAAAACATACACATGCACACATACTTTTATCTTGATTTTGATTTTGAAGATGATAACTACTAACAACTGCTAAACTGTACCCATGAGGGACAGTTTGTACGTTGAATCTTGTGTGCTATGACAAACAGTAAAATGATTATTAGTAAATGGTGTTTGTTTTATGTACAGGTACATGTTTTTCAGGATCCAGTGTGGACATAAAGCAGGAGACACAGAAGATGGACAACTGGCTGCCAGCTGAGGAGTCATTGTTCCGGGTCATTCAGGACATGCACCGAACCAACTACTGCACCATAGCTAAACTGATCCAGACAAAGGCATGCATCCAGGTAAATGTGTCTTCATGTGTCTTTATCACTGTCGTGTAGTCAGAGAAGTCTGATTATTAAGATAATATCTAATTCATATCAATCATTACAATATCTGTATGTCAGAAAATAACATGTAGGTCTTGGTTTTGAAGGTTTATAACTTCGCTCTGAAGGAAGCCGCCCACATTCCAGACGTCACCGAGGATAAAGCACTGACCCCACCGAGGAAGAAGGCCAAAAAGAAGCACAAGTAGAATTTCATTGATAGCTATCAAAAATATCGTCAAATGTGCATCCATCATAAATATACTACTGCGAGTAGATTACAGTCGATATTCATTCAATAAAAATTTAATCCCGGAAATACTTTTGCATTCATACATTCTAATTTTAATACACGATTATTAAAAAAAAAATTGAACTGTTTAATTGCTGTGTTATGAAGATTATTTACGAGGAAAAGATGGGGAAAAAATATAGAACATTTCTAGCTGATGCCATTTTTCTTTGATATTCTGTACAGTTGTTACTGATCATTAGTTTAGCAGTGATATTTCACGTAATAGGTTGTGGTCCATGCATTGTCGCAAGATTCAGCTGAAGAAGGATAACAACAGCAGTAAGATGGTACATAATTACCAGCCCTGTGACCACCCGGGCCTCCGCTGTGATGAAAACTGTCCCTGTATCATGTCCCAGAATTTCTGTGAGAAATTCTGTCAGTGTAGTGGTGATTGTACGTATATACCATTTACAGTGAAAATTTAACCCCTTATATTTGTTCAGATGCACTGGGGGAAGAAATTGTCCTGTTTGAAATTTGTCCAGATACCTTTTTTTTTTCTTTAGAGTAATGAGTAAATTGAATTTACCTAGTTTTGAATTCATCCCAGTTAGGAAATGAGCAAAAATAAAACAGGCAGAAATTTTCCTGTATGCAGTACCCTTAACATATTGTATTTAATCAATATACTTTTTATTGTTAGACAAAGTCATAAAATTCCTTTATTGCACAATATTTCACTAGTAACACTGTTAAGAAATGTGCATGCTTTGGCTTGCATCTAGTCATAACACATGTAAGACCACATCAATCTGAAGGTTTGTGAACTCTGTGTAAATGATGCTATTTTGGATATGGGCCTGATTATCAGTGATTACCCTATCATTTCTGATGCTACAGAGAGATCACACCACATTATCTACATGTACAATGTACCTTTGACTATTTACTGTACATCATGGTTAGTCAACAATGCCATAGCAAACATTTGAACTAATTTATTCTTGCTAACCTCCCATGTGATTCAAAACAGTATGTACACTGATGTACAAAAAAAATTTTGTCATGAAAAGTGAAGACTATTTTTTAAATTTGTTGATGCTTGGACCCAGGAATCAGCAGTGGAATACTTCGTTGCTGAATACTGTGACATGTACTACTTCTACACTATAATAAAACATGATATTCTTCCATTCAATATCCTCTGTTGCCCTCAAAGCAACTCTCAATATACATGTTTCATGGGCAAGCACTCAAGTTTAAGATTATTTGATTGGTGTTCAGATGTGGAAGATTAAATATTGTGAAGGTGTAGAGGATTTCACACAAACTTATACTGTTTTTAGGTGAGAACCGATTCCCAGGCTGTAGGTGTAAGGCTCAGTGTAACACTAAACAGTGTCCATGCTTCCTGGCAGTCAGAGAGTGTGACCCTGATCTTTGTCAGATGTGTGGAGCAGGTAGGTCAAAGGTCATATTGGACAGAAAATCTTATTTTAGAAAATAGTATTTGTTCTGTCAAGTGAATGTTTTGGGTGTGTTTTTATTTTTTTTTTTACAGATCAGTTCAATACAGATAAAATTTCCTGTAAGAATGTTAGTGTTCAAAGAGGAATGAAAAAGGTGAGACATCAACAAAAATTTTAGCCCCCATTATGAAAAACCTAAATCATTATTTGATGGAATATATGATAATATACATGTACATTGACATGCGTGATGTGATATTTGCATGATACAGGTAGGATAGGATTAACCAAATGGAAAAATAAGTATCAACAATGTGTTCCCTGTCCTTTTAAATCTTAATACCTACCTAGTTACATGTAGTTCACTGGATTAAAGTGTGAGGTTGTTGATCTGTGTATCCTGAGTTCGAATCTTCTGGGTTTTTTTTTTAAAAAAAATCTGTGTGACTTGTACTTAATAATCAAATGGTGGATTTAATGTTGTTATCAATTGACCGACATTAATTGTTCAACATTAAGTAAGTCAATATTATTTAATGTTTAAATCCAAAGTGGTAAATGATACATGAAATAAAGTAGGATCAGGAAATAAACTTTTATGTAACATTGTGTACAATTGCTATGTAGTAAAGAAGTTATTTCATATGTTAAAGGTCCTTTAGAAAGGTCTTCATGTACCAATATCAATGTATACATGTACAGTGTACATGTGTGTATACTGACCTGCTTTAGAGAAATAATTTCAAAATAGTCCATTGACCACTCTCTGAATATGGTTCCGACTTTTGAATTCCATATTAATACATAGTGTATTCATGTAATACTTAATAGTCCATTGACCACTCTCTGAATATGGTTCTGACTTTTGAATTCCATATTAATACACTGTATCCATCTAATACTTACACAAAATAAATACTGAGTATGTGCATTATGTTTTACCAACAGTGGTGATTGGTTGTTTTTATTCTGTTAATGCAAACTCAAGTCAAATTATGGTAAAGATGTGATTTTTTTTGTAAAAAAGTTTATTTAAATTTGCACACGTGTACCTGGTATATGAGAATTATACAGTATAAATTTCATTTAGATAAAAGTTTAGAAATTACATGTAACCTAGATTGAATTTCCATGGCATTGTTATAATAGTGCACCAGTGAAGAGTCGTCCTGTCAGTGTCTGCTGGTTGTTTGTCTAATTCTGCAGTTTGAAATTTTTTTTTTTTTTCAGCACCTTCTCTTAGCTCCCTCAGACATTGCAGGCTGGGGAATCTTTCTCAAAGTACCAGCAGAGAAAAATGAGTTCATATCTGAGTATTGTGGAGAGGTAATTCAGGGTCTATACATATCAGTTGCTTTTGATTTTTGATACAGACTGATATTAAGGATATTTGAGGCACATACCTATAACGTATGATCTACAGTTTCCACAGTTGCTGTCCAGACAATGGTTTCAATGTTTTGTAGATCAATTTAAGTTTTGTAAATTTTGGCTTAAACCTTTAATACATTATTGGGTATTGAATGATACAAGAAATGATCAAAGACTACTTGTACAAAAAAAAGTGCATGGATTTTCAATAACCGCAATAAAAGAAGCATTATTATTATTAAAAACAATGTTTTGTGTATTAATCGACCTTCTCTATTGTAGATAATATCACAAGATGAAGCTGACAGAAGAGGAAAGGTGTACGACAAATACATGTGTAGCTTTCTCTTCAATCTAAACAATGGTGAGGGGAAACTGCCTTTTCACTCAATGACAAATATCATTAGGACCCCATCATATGGTGCATGCCTTATAGTAATTACAATGTTTGTCCATCAGCACTTTCTATCACACACCATAACTTAAGTTTCCTAGGAAAGATTTTCTTGAATTTTTTACGTATGACTTGGACTAGGCAAAGGAAGACCCCTTTCAATTATCAGATCTATCGACTTTGTCATTACCGAGTTAAACACTGGGGGATTTAGTATTGTTTATATTAGTAAGATAATAGCACTTTCTATGGCACACAATAATATGAGATTACTTGAGAAGATTTTATAGATATCGAAGATAATGCAAGGATTTTCAGATTTATCAGTATTGTCATTACGGAGTTATGGGACTTAGAATTTTATATTGAAATATTCATTACCGGGCCCTTTTTGACTTGTGAGTTTTCTAGTTGACATACCAGTGAATGCTGCAGTTTTACCTGTGTTATAGTACATTCTGTTTGTTCCTAACATTTGTATACTATGCGTGGATATTATTTTGGTCAGATTTTGTTGTGGATGCCACAAGAAAGGGCAACAAGATTCGCTTTGCTAACCACTCAGTCAACCCTAACTGCTACGCTAAAGTGATGATGGTGAACGGGGACCACAGAATTGGCATTTTTGCCAAACGACCCATACAAGCAGGAGAGGAACTCTTCTTTGATTATCGGTCAGTGCAATTTTTTTTTTGCCTCTCATCTCGTACAAGCTAGAGGAAGTCTTCTTTGTGCAATTATCAATACAGTACGATTCACATGTTTTGTGAATGCCCTTTGTTTGTTTTGAGTCTTGACTGTTGTGCATGAACCATATATTCAGCTGTAGGTTACTTCTGTGTACTGTATAAGATTTTGAGTTGTCAAAGTTTATTATAGCTGACAGCTGAGTTAATTTTGTCTCCCTTTACTGTTTATATTTTCATCTCCAAAGTCACTGCACTAGTTTCAAACTTTCAACCAAATTTCCTTTGGTCAAGAAATTTAAAGTTTGAATTGGTCCAGTAGTTTTAGGTCACTTGAGTAAACTCAGGTGACCTATTGCAATTTGTTGTTGTGCGTTAACAATTGAACATTTTTAGCTTCTTTTTATACGCCCGTCTTAAGACGGGCCGTATTATGTTATGGCCTTCATGTCCGTCCGTCTGTCTGTCTGTCCGTCTGTCCGTCCGTCTGTTAGCTTTTTCGTGTCCGGCTCATAACTTAAATACTATAAGGCCTAGAATAATCAAACTTTGTCAGTTGATACATCTTGGGTAGAAGGTGTGTCGCACATTAAAACCAGGTCGCTGTGACTTTTAATTAAGATATGGCCAAATATGGTAAAACCCTGTCCAGCTCATAACTTGAAAACTATTTGATCTAGAATCATGAAACTTGGTCAACTTATGCATCTTAGTTAGAAGGTGTGTCGCACTGTACTTTAAGGTCACTGTGACATTTAGTTGAAGTGATTTTTTGAAAAAAGTATGTTATAATTGGTACAATCCCTACTCATATAAGAGTTTTGTAGAAAACCTCATTCAAAAATGTTACATCAAGAAAACACATATTTTTTTTTATGATATACTGTACAGCTTTTTTTAGCCTATGTAATGTTTCCTTTGTTTCTAACAATAACATGAGAAATTCCACTTGTCCCATGGGAGTAGCATGCAAAGGGCATTTTGACAAGACTAATTAATGTGTTTTGTGTAGAGCATCTCTGATCAACATGATCAAGCAGGTGTTATCTTTATCTCTAGGGAATTGGGCAGAGAGATCTTAGCCTCTTAATTGCAGATATACCAGAAATTATTTGTGAAAGTGAATTTGTTTGTTGTGGTTAGTCTTTATTTTCAAAATTAATTTGACATTGTACTATATAATTTTTAATTTTTTTTCTCAGCAACCTATATGCAGAGTATCATTTCTCACTAAGACAACAAATGGTTGCAATATGTATAAAGGCCTATTTTAATGATTAGTATTTTGATGTTTTGTTATGGCTGTGGCATTGTTCAGAAAAAAGATATACAATGAACAAAGCTGCAGATTGGGCATTTGTGTAAATCTGAACAGATGAAATAGTATTGCAATAACCATATTAAAAAATGTTAATTCAAGAAACTACACATTCTTCATTATATACACTGTACTATACAGCAGTATATAACAAATTATTTCTTTTGTGTCAGTAACAAGAGAAATTTCCCTTGTCCCATGGGTGTAATTATCAAGCAATTCAGGAGGCATTTTGCTAACAGAAAAATTGCATTCTGTCAAATTACAGATTAATTAAAGAGTTTAGAAGATTTCTGTTACAGCAATCTGATCAAGGAGGTGCTATCTATATCTCTTGCAATCGGGAATTGGGCAGAGGAATCTGGCCTTCTAATTGATCTGTCAAATTTTAGAACAGTTCTAATTGGTAGCCATTACTTTGAAAGTTAATTTGGTATAAAGTTTAAGAATTAATATGATATTGTAAAATATATTTTTATTTTATATCTCAACAACAAGGTGCAGATTGTCATGTCTCACTAAGATGACAGTTTTACAGTCTAAGAATAAACATAATGACTAATGTTTGATGTTTTATTACGCTGTGCATTGTTCTTCATTCCTTAAAATACAATGAGCAAAGCTGCAGATGTGCATTTCTCAAGTCTAACACAACCAGTTGAGAAATATATGATGTATTATTTTTTTCTAATTAATAACTACACCATAGGAAATGCACCAGTGTTTGAAATAACCGTTTTTAATCTATATTTATTTATATTGACATCACCATGCATATTTTACTTTTATACTTGAAGATTTGACAAAGGCAGATACTGATATATGTATTTTTTGATATGTTGAATAAATCAACCTTTTTGAGTACTCCCATTTATTGTAAGTTGTTTGCTTGGATAAAGGGCAATCTTGCACTTTAATCATTTCATTGAAAACATTTGGGAAAATGTTTTTATATCCTTTTAAAAATCATTAAGCTTACATTATCAATATTTGAAGCAATGTCACATGAGGCCATAAAGTGGGTAAGATTCTTAAAGGAAGGTTGACATTTGGTTCCATGCATACCTATCTCTTCATGGTGATATGTTCATGTTAACAATATGTGACGGGCGTATCATGTGCCGTGGCGGTGCACTTTATTGATAACTACTATTCTAATTCTTTTCAAATTTGGTATGAAGCATCTTGTTTTATACTGTTACTGAACATTAGAATGAAGCCAATATATATTCAGAACAGGGATTTTTTTTTTATTATTTCATAGCCCATGGGAGTAGTGATACTTTTCACTAGTACTCAGGTGACTGATAAGGCCTGTGGGCCTCTTGTTTTTCTAGGAGTGGGTCCACCTGGCATGCAGTAAATATTACCACTCTTCTTTTCTAGCCAAGGATTTTGATCTGCTTCTTTCATCTTCTCATAGAAAATCCTTGGCTAGCAAATTATATTACCCCTGCAGATATAATTTTACACTAGGCAAGAGCAAAGTAATTAGAACTGAACGATTTGAGACTATCGTATTCTTAGACAAGCAGTAAACCAATAAATGCACACTCTTTTTAAGTGTACCATCATCATTACTGTTAAAATCCTGAAGGAGTTCATATTTCACTGTAACAGCAAGTAGGAATTTTGTTCTTTATGCTCCAGAGATTGAAGAATGGGGTCATATTGGTTTTGGTGTCTTCTTCTGTCTGCAACCATAACATTGGATTTTTTTATTCTTGAGATCAAAACTATAATTTGATATGAAAGGTATATCGGAGTCAAATTTGCCACAGGTCACACACCCTGGACATATTCATCTTGTTTCTAAAGAAGAAATATGTACAGTGTACTTTCAATTTTTTTTTCAGTTATGGTCCAACTGAACAACTGAGATTTGTAGGAATTGAACGGGACACTGAAATGCTGTGATACTACATGTAATAGGCAGTATGGAGGCAAATTCTGTGCAGAAATTACCTGGTGCTCAAGAATAGAATAACGTTTTCGAAATACTGTGCAATATGTGGAATTTAGTGAATTAAACAGCTAAACAGTGTAAAAGGATTATGTCAATTGTTAAAACACTCTAATTCTGAATTTAGAGCATGATGAATACTAAGTACACAACAATTTTCCTCACATGTAATTTCATGTTTATTAACAAATGTAAATAAAATGAAATACTGTTTTCTTCTTTTGAAATTACATGCATTGATTTTTTTGTACCAGTATATATAAAAATATGAAGGCAGTATGATAAATGATCCATTAAGGATTAAGAATACAGCGTCAACTGGAGGCCAACGCTTGGAAATAATATTGAAATGTGTCTTTGAGTCAACAAACATCATAATCATTTTCCCTCATATTAGGTAACCATGCTTCAAATTGATTGTCACATTCCATCTTGGATGATAAAGATTTTGCCTTTCATAATGACATAAAATATGTAAACATCTGCTAATTAATCTGTTAGCAACTTCATGAAGTTTGTTGTAGTCCCATGTGCCTCAGCTGTTCTGGTGTGAGAACTTCAGCAGCATGTTCTGCCTGCCAAGCAGCCACTTTCTCCTTCCCAAGTTCTGCATGCAGTTTGGCAAGCTTCTGTTCTGATTTTACCGTTTCTGAGTTCATCCTGTTTCAAAATAATATTCTTATTACTTTCACATTTTGATAGTTTAACTAAAATTTGTAATTTGAGACATCATGTCATAGGCATGTGATACAATGGCAGTCATCAGAACTTAGCATTTAGCTTTCCTACAAAGCTGGCAAACCACAGTATACTATTTCTATTTGCTTGACGATGTTTGTGAATGTGCACATCAGAGTCAACTGTACTGTAATGCTTATAACATGTCTTTAGTTCTTAAAAATGTCAATTTACAACCCTTTTATGTAAAGTAAGGTCAAAAGAAAAAAATATTAAACCATTATATCTAGTCATATAACTTTTCATCACAAGAATGATTCATGTAAAAATATGTACAATCAGACTTGCTGCATTATGTTTTGAGGCAACTACCACCGTATTACATTTAGTTTATTAGTTTACCAGCTAGCAAACATGGATTTACAACTTTGTTGCCATAACCGTTTCATCATTTGTCTTTGAATGCTGTCTGAGAAAAGTACAGGTGACCCATAAACAGTTTTATAAGAATCTACAGAGAAAATACCATTTAACTGTTTATCTGTAAATACTGTTTCCTATTGACCACTTCTAAATTTATTTTGCTCATTTAGAATTATGTTCATTTGACCAAGAGAAGCGATATACACCAATTAACTCATGATTAAGCTTTTGGAGGAGAAAATATTGTTTTACGGTATATATATATTTCATTTTGTAATTACTGCATACCATTTACTCTTATGTATCTAGGATTGTATTAATCCACTCTTATATGTCTACTACTTTGGGAACAAAAGGCGCATTATAATAGGATTCTGTGTAAAGCTTACTGTTTGCAAAAACCATTGATTTAACACTGACCTTCGGCTCTCTGACATGGCTCGGGAGAAAAAGTCCAGCGCTCTCTTGTCATCAATGTCCTCTGTGGCATTCATTTTTCCATCCTCCTAAAATAAAAGTTTTTGAAAGCTTATTTAAATTTGCAATACGCATAATGTACTAGTGCTGTTGTCAGATGTCAAATACACTGGTAAACTCCATCCCAGTCTGATTAAAATCAAATCCTTAGATCTGTTTGCATCCCTCATTACTCAAAAACAATTTCTTGGGAAGAGGGGGGGGGGGGGGGGATTGAGTATTGCAAGTCTGCTTTGAAATTAATTGTTTCAAAAACTTTGATTTCTTGATTTAAGCCATATGATTAATTGATTGTTGTATTGTTACAATTATCAATAATTGAATTGTTGCTCTATCTTTGCTCTATCTAAATGAATTTCGCATTAATCAATAAAATTAGATTACATACAGACTAATATGATTATGTGAAAATATCTCTAAAAGTAATGCTGACAACTTTTTAGGTCACCTGAGTAAACTCGGGTGACCTATTGCAATTGGTCGTTGTGTATTAACAATTGAACATTTTTAACTGCTTGATAACTACCAGCCCAATTCTTTTCAAATTTGGTATGAAGCATCATTGGGACAAGGGGGACATAAATTGTAAATTTCAAGACTCCAACACCCCTAGGGGCGGGGCAAAAACTGCCCGAAATTGACAAATTTTCAAAAATCTTCTCAAGAACCACACACGGGAAAGAAAAACTAAATGCATAGTGATGTAGAGCAGGAAAGCCTCTACCAAAATTGTAAATTTCATGATCCCCTGGGTAGGGGTTCTGACCCTAGGGCAGGGCCAAACTTGGTATATAGTGTTTGTGTAAAACACTTGAATAATATCTTTTTAGTGCTATTTATACTAAATTGAAACGAAATGGATAGAGCAGGTAGTCTTTTACCGTAAACTTGATGATCCCCAGAGTAAGGGTTCTGACCCCAGGGTAGGGCCAAACTTAGTATATAGTATTTATGGGTAAGTTTGCTGATGCAGTATAAAATCTAAATGCATACTTAGGAATAGCAGAAAAGAATGTACAAAAAATGGTGAATTTCACAACCCAGGGTTATGACTTTAGGATGAGTCCAAATTAGTCATATCTTTTGATGTTTTAATGTTAATACACCTATTATTTAAAGCCTTTCATCAGTGTATGCACTTTTGAGGCCAGTAAAGTTTTAAGAACACATCTTGTTTTATAATGTTGCTGAACATTAGAATTTAGCTTAAATATTCAGAACAGGATTTTTTTCTCTAGATTTTATAACCCATGGAAGTAGTAATACTAGTACTCAGGTGACCGATTAGGCCTGTGGGCCTCTTCTTTACTAAACCTACCACGCAAAAATGAATGTGTTAGAAAGGTGTCTCTGCTGTAAATTGAGACCCGACTAATGGGTGATGAGTAGGAAATCCTAATCTGAATCTTTTGACGTCATGTGCAACAAATGTAGAGATTTGTGCTGAGTCTGATGAATGTGTAAACAAAGCAAATGAATATACGTTTAAACATAGCTATTAGTTTAAGCTCAAAACTTATATTAAAGACTTCAGACTTATAATATCTGCCATTCTGTGCCTTGATCGTATTGCATACATGTACACGTGAATGTGCTAGATGCATTTATTACTCTTTCAAAATGAGACAAGTAAACCTGCAGGGGGCAACATTGTACATTTGAGGATGTTCACCTTCACTTTTTAACTATGAACCGGATTTATACTGTAGAGTCACTTTTTTTAAAAATTATTATTTTGGTTATGACGGTCATGTAAACTGCATGACGGTTGTGTATAGCCGATATATAAAATAGGTACACTACGTGTATAGGGCCTACAGCCGGTGTACATTAGGTACCCAGGGGTCTAGCGAATAGCCGATTTATAATAGGCCTAGACGTCGACGGTCGGGCGAATAGCCGATATATGGGGTGTGATTTTTCCTCTTTTCAGAGGAAATCCTCTGATTTGCTCAATTGTCGAAAAAATGAAACACTCTGGATTTGATCTAAAGTGGCAGAAAATTATATTTTTCCAGGTAGGGTGAGGTGTATTCCTCCCTTTTTGACCAGTTTTCCTCTGATTTCTGAGGAATTCAGTCACATCCCTGCGATATACAATAGGTGCACTGGTCAGTGTGTTTCGTTAGTTTATCACATATGTCGGTATAACTTTGTCATTTCATGAGCTATTATCTTCTCATGGATGCTCTAACAATAAATACAGAATACCTTTTGTTTGTTATAATGCTCGGTGATAAAATCTTCTAAGCTTTTCGCAGATTTGTCCTCTTTTTCGTGGTCGTTTGCCTCGTCCGCCATTTGTAAACAATGAGAGGCACTGCAAAGCTAGTTGATTGTATGTTTTCGAACTTTTATCTACAATGCAAACAATTGTTGTTCTCGAAATATTTTATGAAATGATAAATAATAAACAATTGAAAAAACTTGGTGTTACACGCAATATCTTCTTTTTACCACATCTGAGTATTTTTTATGTTGTCATGGAGCTATGTAAATCATCATTCGGAATTCCTCGTACTCGTCCCTTGATATAGGAAAAAGCGTCTAGAGGAGTTCCGATGTTGCAGGTGCCCGTTGTAAACTATACTTGGTAACGGTAAGGATTAACTTCATAATCGCGTTATTGTGCAGTAATCCAAATACTCATAAGATTAATTAATTATGCCGCGAAGAGGAGGAAGTGATAACGGATCAGAGAATCCTGAACTGGTGGGGACTTTTGAGACACTTCGTGATGAGGGCGAACACTTCGTTCACGTCAAGCAATGGCAAAAAGCAATCGACAGCTTCACAAGGGTATGCCTATTTTTGTATTTTTAAACACGTCATATTGATCATTTATATCTGCAGCTTATAAAGTATTTAAATAGATTAAATCATTAGTGAAAGTTATCGAAATATTTTTGTTTCTCCTAATCCACACTTAATTACATGTGCCACATACAAAAGCTACTACATTGTAATTGCTTCTGGTTAATAAAATCAAGTTTTGAAAGAAAACAATCTGCAAAATTCTATCAATACCTTAATAGATAGACTGTTGCTGATTGGGTTTTTTTTAAACTTGGGTCTAATTTTACAAGCCAGGGACAAGGCCATATTATAAAGACTTTGCATTTGTTTTACTTCTTGGAATGGGCAGTTATGGGAATTAAATTATTCTCGTGTGCATCCAATAGATACATAAACACACTCCATCTTTACTAGCAATCTAATTAAAATTAGATGTTAGATCTGCTCGTGTACTCACATACATAATTATGTATGCAAGTACGCGAGCGGATCTAACATCTAATTTTAATTAGATTGTCTTTACTAGTAAACATATGGGAAAGGCTGTGTCATATAAGATTTGATATTTCAGCTACATAGATTAAATTGTTCATATTGCCTGTATATAATGCATGTATGAATTGATTATTAAGGCCATTGACATGAACCCTGAGGACAAGAAATGTTATGTGACGAGATCAAAATGCTGGTTACAACTTGGCAATGCTGAGAATGCTCTTATTGATACTGAGGAAGCCCTCAAACAGGACAAAGAGTACATCCCAGTAAGTTGGTCAAGTTTTGTATTCTAAAAAACAAAAAGAGGGGGGGGGGGGTGAAACTATTCTGAGTAATTGCAAGAAAAAATCATGCAAAGAAGGAACTGATAAAGACCTAAAATTTATCCCTTTTTCAGGCACTATTACAGAAGTCAGAGGCAATGTACCAGTTAGGAGATTTTGAAACAGCCTTAGTGTATTTTCATAGAGGACATAAATTAAGACCAGAATATCAAGAATTTAGACTGGGAATCCAGAAAGCACAGGAGGCCATCAACAACAGCATAGGAAGTAAGTTTTGTATTGATGAAAGCAAATATATAATTAATAAATGCATGCATCATTTTCATACTAGCTCATGTAGATGTAGCTAACACACAGGCACACAAGATCTGAACTGAATACTACACCCTTCCAAATTATAATTTTATCATTAATTATTATTTACTAGCTGCCATCTTCATTTTGATTTACAACTGAAATGATGAGAAATAAACTATTAACAATATCATTACTAACCAGCAAGACACCCCGTACAGTCTTTCAAAGGACATATGTTTTATTTCTGTATGTATAATATGATCTAAATTTAATTTTATCAAGCAACAAACATGAAAATACATGGATATATGTATTTACCTTACCGGAAAAGAATTGTTTCAACATGTTCAAATTTTGATTTACTCTTGACACAGAGCCAGATTCGGTCAAACTCACAGCAGAAGGTGACTTGACTTATTTCTACAAACAAGAAGAGGTAAATTATTTCTATTTATTCTTCCTTGGTTTTATTTTTGTTTCTTTTGAGCATGATTTTCTTGTGCTAGACATTTTCTGAGGATTCTTTGTAATCAAGAGTTTTTTATTGCGCTATTTCTGATTACTAGTAAATGAAATAAATTCGAACATGGCAAAGTAGTAATGTAAATATGTTTTATGCTGTTTTATCTTATTGTTAAAATGAATAGTCTGATTTATCAATTTCTACATTGTCTTATTTGAAACTAAATTTCAACAGTTATTTCCAACGGTAAATTGATTTGCATTGGGTCAGGGTTGTGTTCTTTCAATACAACTTAATTAAGTCATCTGTCAGACAATCTATTTAAGCAAATGGGAGAAAAGTTCAAAAGTATTGAAAGAACATTTGAATTCAAGAGATTTGCTGTGTTATAATACAAATTGTGTGAACATCTATGCATGTACATTTAGACTTGGCAAAATACTTTCATAGATAATCCTAAGTACTTGCCTGATAATCATTGCTGAGTATAAAAGTATAAAATGGCTAAAAAAATACTTTTGAAATGTTGGTTATTTGCTGCACAGTACAATATATAAGCATGTTATTTGTACAATGCATGTATAAACACATCATGTACCCATGAACTAGAAATTCATTTTTGCATGGTTGGTAAAAATGTATTAATTTAAGAGATAAGATTTAATCAACAAGATGTGCAATTACTTCATTGGTGTAACATCATTGGCTCATTCTACACAGACAAACACAGAGAATGATGTCAGCTTGAGTTTGAACTGCTTTGATATATACTGCTTGTTGCGTGTTCTTTATAAGCATGTATGTATTGTATAGGATGAAAAGGCCAAGGTAATCAACGAGTGTGTTGTAGATTTTCCTGTCAAATATTTTGCTTTCTCATTCTCTGCCAATCCTGTTGTAGAAATTCTGTCATTATACATATCTAGATATTATACCTTTTCCATGATTTCTGGTCTTTAAATTCATAATTTTATGAACATTTTAATGAAGACATTGTATACATATAATCATTAATTTATATTACATAATTATATGTATACACTGTATGTATGTATAGTGTATGTAAAGTTTTATAACGTATTGCAAGCTAGTGGGGGTTAAATAGTGTATCTCAACACAGTAACAGTAATAAAATCTTTTCACGATTTTTGATGTTGGAATGTAATGCCTAGTCAAAATTATTTCATGATTTCATTCCTTCATTGCACAGGAAACAACAACAATTCACAATCTCTCCAATTTCTCAATTTATTTTTACACAGATTTTAATTATTGTTCTTTTTAGATATTAGTGTTTCACAGTTGAGAGAGTGGAGGGGAAGGGGACAGACAGAGAGAGAGAGGAGAGGGGGCATACAGAGAGAGAGAGGAGGGGGCAGACAGAGAGAGAAGGGGAGGGGGCAGACAGAGAGAGAGAAGGAGAGGGGGCAGACAGAGAGAGAGGGGGAGGGGCAGACAGAGAGAGGGGGAGGGAGCAGAGAGAGAGGGGGGGCAGAGAGGGGGAGGGGGCAGACAGAGAGAGAGAAGGAGAGGGGACAGACAGAGAGAGAGGGGGAGAGGGCAGAGAGAGAGAGGGAGAGGGGGCAGACAGAGAATAAAACTGATCTGGTTGTGTTCATCAGAATTTTATCTGTACTACATGTGTTTGTTTTACTGAACATATAATTTAAAGAACTTGTTTAAGGAAGATTTTCACAATAAGATTATAATTTCTTGTTGTGTTATTTCCAAACGTATTAAATTCATCAAGCTATAACATTGCTGTCCCTGAACTATGTGATTTTTGTTTGTTTATCACTGCATATTGTAAATTATATTTTCTTCATTTTTCTTTCCTCACAGGCCAAGAAGGTACATTATTTTTCATTTAGACACTTACTAGGTGGATTTAGGTTGTGCATTTTCCCTATGAATTAAATTTGGATATCCTGGCCAAGTATTGCACCAGACTGGGTTAAAAGTAGACAAATTTCCTGGTTCTCGGTGTTTCATATGTTCTTTTATTATCCTTGGTGGTTTGGGTTTGTCTGTTTGATTACCAAATTTATTTATTTCAGTCACAATGAAAATTGAATTTCGACACCTTTTTTGTGAATTTCATGCAGTCACTTTTATTTTCTTGATTTGCACATGTGATACATCATGGATATTAAAAAAAAAAAAACAAATATGAAATTTTGCTTTTTACATGTGTATGAAACACTGATAAATTAAAACATGATGATCATAATTTGAAATATTGATTACATGAAAGCACAATTGCTTGTAAATACTACTGTGTAATTTTTGTGTGGGCAATTTTAAGAAGTACTTGAAAGATTAAAGAGCTTTGCATTTATAGTGGAGTTGCAATGAAATTCATTCTTTTTGATGGACTTGAATAGCTGGCATCAACAATTTGGTTTTCATGTGATAGGTCAAAATGCCTTACATCTGAATGAATCTAAGAATTGGATATCATGATTACCTAATATTTCAGGAAGGTCAGTATTGTCTAGGTAGTCACTATACCCAAGGGCAAAGTCAGGGATATTTTAAAAATGTGGATAAATATTTGGAAAAGAATTCTTAGTTTAAGGATTATAAGTGAAACATCTTGTACTTACATACTACAGTCAAACCTCATTATCTCATACACAGTGATGGTACTGAGAGGAAACTTTGAGATATCCGAGGGTTTGAGATATTGAGGTTGAAATACATAAGAATATTTAGTTGGGACTTCCAACTCACGTCGATATATCCATGGTATTGGAGATATGAATGTTGGAGATTCTGAAGTTCAACTGTATATGAAAAAAGATGTCTATATTGGAGTGGGTTCACTAGAACTCGTTCCATCAATCTGAATTACCGTTGCAACTCCGCTGTGCGGCTTTGAATCTGACAATGTTTTTGTTCTCATTCTTGTTTTATCACACACATATCTTTAGATATATTTAGTGTTAGTGCACTATCATTACTATGGCTACATACTGTATTATTTTTTGTTAAAGAATATGGTGAGTGTCAGTTCATATCTCATGACCATTTTAGGCCAAAGGGAAGAAGACTGGTGGTACCTATGGAAAACCAGGAGCCAAGAAAGAGGCAGCTAAGGAGAGACAGAGGCCCCAGGGGAGTGGGGACCAGAAGACCATCAAGCAGCTGCTGGGCGAGCTGTACGGTGACAAGGACTTCCTGGAAAAACTACTCAGTGAAGACAGTATGTATCGGACAAATTTAGTAGGTGTTGAATTTGGTAGATCTTGAACTGACTTCAAGGCTTCAGTTGCAATTGTTTTTTCAGTTGGATATATTGAACATACTTCTCCACTCAGTAAACATGATGACAAGGAGAGCTCAAAATACATTCACTTAAAGATATTGACATTTTAATCTACAGCAAACAGATTTGCTAGAGAGGGTGCTTCAGGCTTATGTGCCTTGTATTCAACTTACGGCCCAGGAAATACTGTGATTAACAGTTCATTGTCTTTTTTATATTTTGCTAACAGGTTTAACAGGTGATAACAACCCCACAAATAAAGGCATTAGAGAGAAGATCTATGATGGGCTGGAGTACTTACATAACCGAGCAGACTTCTGGCGGCAACAGAAACCAATGTATGCCCGTAAACGGGACAAGATGAAGCAGAGACAGAGTGCAAAAGCCCGCAACCAGGACCCCACCAACTACCTACTCCGGTGTCTAGAGGATATTGATGATGGTGGGTCATATATACAAAATTTGTTTTACCTATCAGTAAATTGAACGTACAACCCATTTTTCAGCAGAATTAGAATAGAGAAAGGTAATTTGAAATGGACTTGTAGCTTTTACCAACACATCACAGCCTGAATACTTGTAGATTGTCTTTAAATGAAATTGGAGCCAAAAATAAAAAATTCTTTTTAAAATGTTTTTTACTTGTAATACATACAATTATGTTCTGGTACATATAATATCACATTATGATATTTATTTTAAATCTGAAATCAGTTAGACCCAGAGGCTGAAGACTTGCCTCCAGATACTGATTTCTCTGGTTATGAACACATATGATATCAGTATTATTTCCTTAAATGTTTCTTCAGATCAAACAAAGGAGCGATATGAGGAGAGCTTACAGAAAGCCAAGAAGACGTTGAAGACAGTAGAAAGCATGAGTGATGATCAATTACAGAACAAGGCCGAGATTCTTGCTAATCTCCACAGCCAGATAGGAAATGCTCATCTCGAACTCGGCAAACACAATGAATCACTCAAACATCATGAAGAGGACCTCAGGATTGCCAAAGAGAAGTAACAAAATACATTTTATTTGTCAAGCAGAGGCAAAATACAGATTTTATACACATATTTTCATTTTGTATCAATGTCCTTTGTTTGAATCCTGGCCCTGATGTTGTAGTGATTTGGAGGATGCCAGGTCTCGAGCCTTGGATAACCTTGGAAGAGTCCATGCTCGAAAAGGAAATTACGAGAAAGCCATAGATGTGTAAGTATCCAGTGATGTCATGTCTCCACAGCTTGAATTTTACCCATTTTTGAGAATCACTCTTTTGAAATTTTTTTTCCTCTAGAAGGCTTACATGTTGGGGTAGTGTTTTTGTAAATGTCTTGTAAAACTGTCTCCATACATTTTGGTAGAAGTATTGGTGTCTGCTATCATAACACTGCTTTTATTGTAGTATTCTTGAAGCGTGGGTAAAATAGTGTGATTCAGAAAAGCAAACGTAATATAAAGGGGTGTACGAAAACTTGGAATATATGGTGATAGTGCAACTTGACTGTGTTAGTGTGCGATGGAAATCTCGCGCATTAAACTCCTCTCCAGTAGACAGTGAACTCTTTATGGATGTTTATGATTTATTTCATAAATGTTGGATTCTGAATATGTATATGAAAGTATTAAGGTGATATTGAGATAGTTATTGATTTATATCACCTTGACACCATAATAAGAGCAAGTCTTATACAGAAAACCATAACTTAAACGAGATCCATTGGTTGCCTTCAAATATGCTAATAAAATTTGATCAAAATGAGGTTTTCGTAGACTCTTGTGATAATAAGCATGTGATATTTATCTGTAATGAATATATATTTTCATAGACCATTTCAAGAAATGATATGTACTTATATACATGTATTAGCTTTTGTTGACCAACTGAGTACTGATATACTGTATGTGTAGTTATTTTTAGCAGGTTCATATTTTAGCGCCTTTGGCGTTGAAGCAAGAACACTAATTTATTGTTGCGTTAATTAGGAAAATCTCTATTTATCCATTATCAAACACAGAACAAGCGCTAAATCATGATTATGCCAAATATTGCATCAGATCCAACTGTGCCAAATTTTAAATTTGCCAAAGTAAGTACGCATACAGTATGTGAACAATTACTTATCCAACATACTGATGATGAGATCAACGGATTCATGTGTCAGCAATATGTCCAATTCAAATTAGACACAGGCTATGGTAGATCTATCCAGAATTTGTCTAGTTTTTATGTACTAATAATGAGTATCCGATATCCAAAGAAGAGAGGGAGTGCTAGAACTGGACAGTTTCTGTGTTGTAGGAGAATCCTTTATTGCATGGACGATGTTTTCATTATAAATGTAACAAAACTCATTAACATATATATTTATTTTTGCAAGCTTTACCAGAAAATATTTAATACCATAATGTATAATAC
Source organism: Ostrea edulis (assembly GCF_947568905.1). Classification (NCBI taxonomy): domain Eukaryota; kingdom Metazoa; phylum Mollusca; class Bivalvia; order Ostreida; family Ostreidae; genus Ostrea; species Ostrea edulis. The sequence goes on from NC_079165.1 coordinate 65,940,767, forward strand.
AAGAGTACATGTACTTACTTGCTTGCACATAAATTTTCCTAAAGTTATTTTATGTAAAGTTTTATAAAACTTGAGAGAACTTTCAATCATTTATTCTGAAATCTATGAACAAAGTGTGAACAAATACATTATATTGTGCCTTGCACTACATGACTGAAATTAAAAATTTTCTGAATTTATAGATGGGAAGAAAAATTACCCTTGAGTAAATCTCCACTAGAGAGCACCTGGTTGTACCATGAGATTGGACGTTGTTACCTGGAGCTACAGAGATTCCAAGATTCCAGAGATTTTGGAGAGAAAGCCATACAGGCCGCAAAAGAAGCGGAGGATGATGGCTGGCAGCTTCATGCTAGTGTCCTTGTAGCTCAGTCAGAGGGTGCGTACACATTACACTGTCATGTTTCTGAGTAATATTGCTGTATTCAGACATAGGGAGTGTGTATTCAGATATGACATAGGGAGTGTGTATTCAGAAATAGGGAGTGTGTATTCAGACATAGGGAATGTGTATTCAGACATAGGGAGTGTGTATTCAGACATAGGGAGTGTGTATTCAGACATAGGGAGTGTGTATACAGACATAGGGAGTGTGTATTCAGACATAGGGAATGTGTATTCAGACATAGGGAGTGTGTATACAGACATAGAGAGTGTGTATTCAGACATAGGGAGTGTGTATTCAGAATTAGGAAATGTGTATTCAGACATAGGGAGTGTGTATTCAGACATGACATAGGGAGTGTGTATTCAGACATGACATAGGGAGTGTGTATTCAGACATAGAGAGTGTGTATTCAGACATAGGGAGTGTGTATTCAGAATTAGGGAATGTGTATTCAGACATAGAGAGTGTGTATTCAGACATAGGGAGTGTGTATTCAGACATTGGGAGTGTCTATTCAGACATAGGGAATGTGTATTCAGACATAGGGAGTGTGTATTCAGACATAGGGAGTGTGTATTTAGACATAGAGAGTGTGTATTCAGACATAGGGAATGTGTATTCAGACATAGGGAGTGTGTATTCAGACACATAGGGAGTGTGTATTCAGACATAGAGAGTGTGTATTCAGACATGACATAGGGAGTGTGTATTCAGACATAGGGAGTGTGTATTCAGACATAGGGAGTGTGTATTCAGACATAGAGAGTGTGTATTCAGAAATGACATAGGGAGTGTGTATTCAGACATAGAGAGTGTGTATTCAGACATAGAGAGTGTGTATTCAGACATAGGGAGTGTGTATTCAGAATTAGGGAATGTGTATTCAGACATAGGGAGTGTGTATTCAGACATAGGGAGTGTGTATTCAGACATAGGGAGTGTGTATTCAGACATAGAGAGTGTGTATTCAGACATAGGGAGTGTGTATTTAGACATAGAGAGTGTGTATTCAGACATAGGGAATGTGTATTCAGACATAGGGAGTGTGTATTTAGACATAGGGAGTGTGTATTCAGACATAGAGAATGTGTATTCAGACATAGGGAGTGTGTATTCAGACATAGGGAGTGTGTATCAGTTTTAGGGAGTGTCGTTACTGAACTATTTTGTATTGAGTCAAGGGTAAGTACTCTTACAGTCAGTTGTCTTTGTAAAGAGTTTAAAATTATGAATTTCTGTTTTTACAGTGAAATTAGGTGACTTACAGTCAGCAGCAGAATCGTTTGAGAGATCGTCAGAACTCGCTAAAAAACTGAATGATGCTCCAGCAGAGGCAGCTATTAAAAAGGCAATGGAGGAGGTGAACAACCGGATAGTCCAGGGTGTGAAGGACGGAGACGAGAAAGAGGACGACAAGGGGTCCGTGAAGTCAGAGGGGGGCAGGAAGGGCGCAACCAGTCAAACTTCAGGTAAATACATCATCTCCAGACTTATTTAAGTTCATGAAATGTTTACTAAATTTCTCCATATCGGTTCACACACAATCAGTGACTGAATGTGTGGTTAATACATTAGATATTCTTGAACTCATATATACTTCGTTCTTAAAAAAGCCTCATCAAATCTTTAAGATAACTTGTATTATGTACATACTACATTTAATTGTACTTTGTACGTATTTCTATATTTTCATGAAATCTTGCATCCTGTTCCACTGATAAACCCAAATTTTGGTAAAGACATAAATTAAAACAATAAATTAAAACAACTGTTATAAATATTTCTTGTTTTAAAATTATAAAGTCAAGGGAAATGAGAAAGATCAGGATGAAAAGAGGAGTAAACATAGTAAAGAGGATGGAGACCAAGGTATATGATGACACTGGGAGCTGTCTGTAGCCATTTCTGTGTTGTTCTGCATGCCCTGTACCTCTGTCAAAATTTGTTGGCAATTATTTCTATATCACTGCAATGTGCATTTTGCATCAATTCTTGCTCTGACATGCTTGTATTTGATTTCAAAATTCAAGAGTGTTTGACAAAATTGAAAATGACATTTGCTTTAATATATGTGTATATTGCTTTTTGCACAAGCTCTTGATTGGGATGATGGATTTTTTCCGTTTTTTTTTTCTTTCTCTGTCTAATTAACATGGTTTTTTATGTTTATTTACAAATGTACAAAAAATGATTATTTCTCTTTGTAAATTATCGGTGTGTAACTAACCATTCTCTGTGATTATGGAGAAATTCTGAATCAGTTTAAAGGAAGCATCATATACATTAAAGGGTCATGGACACAACTTTTGATGAATTGAAATGACAGTAATTTGTTATACTAGAAATAAAGATCTTTTATAAATAAGAGGATCGAAAATATTTTCACACAGGATATACTTTGTATTTACATAAAATCTGGCTCCCAAAATTATGTTTATCAACATGCTTGTCATAGCTGAGAAACTCTCAAATACATTTTTGTGTAAGTTTTTTAAATTTAGGTTTCTTGCTACATTTCACACAAATACCATTATATTATTAATCAAATATGTAAATAATTTCTTGTACATGTACCAAAATTGTGTCCATGCTCCTTTAACAATTTCTCATGGTATACGAATCTGACAACTGTTTCATTACATTTTCATTTACCACCCATGTAATGATATATCCAGTGCTTTAAAACATCATATATATATATATATATATATATATAGCTGGAATCTAGATTTATATACTGTACGGTAAAATAATTTATTTTCGTGAGTATTTAATTTTTGTTGATTTTATGGAATAGACGTACCCATTCAAATCCTTCATGAACAACAGAAACATAACTTCAATAAAATATGATAATTCTTCAACCAAGAGCTTAGGTCCCCTATTAACTTGCTTATCGTTCTCAAGCCACAAAAATTTGACCCTACAGAAATAAATGATTCTATGGTGTTATGCACGATTGATTTTCCTTCTTTTTAGCATTATAGCGACCACATGTATTTTTAACTCTGACCATTACCAGATGTAATTTGTAGCCTGTATTATTATAAGTATATATTTTGTTTAAAGGGACTGGTTAAAGTTTTTCGAAAGAAATGTTTTTCATTTCTTATGTTAAAAATTAAAAATATAGCTCATTTAATGTTGACAACCAAAATCATGACTGTCTGAATGCAAGGATAAAAGCAGTATTTTAGCTTTGATTCTGTGTTATGTAAACAAAGATTCCAGTCTTTTTATGTAAACAAACAAACCAGTGAAATGTTAATTTTGTGATTTAAAGCATCTTCATTTTGTACAATCACAAATTTTAACTTTTAAATGACACATTTTACCTAAAGTATACTTGAGATGCGAGATATATATAATAAACTTCCAGGATCAATGTCCATTTATTTTGAAAACCCCGTAAACAATAATACACCTCAAAACAAAACAAAACAAATAATAAACTCTCTATAATGAGCTTCTGTCATGATGATTAACCTTAATTTTTTTTGTGAAACCTTCTAAAACATATTAGACTGTAGATTTTGATCATTTGATGTGAAGATCGTGAATCAGTCCCTTTAATATGTTTACCAGTAAGTAAGAATCAGTTAGTTTGATACCTTGCTCATAATTTTGACCCTATTCTTATTAAGACGGCCGAGATGAGGATTACCCTGATGACTTTGAACAGGACCAGCAAGGTGAATCACCATGTTGTAACTCTATTGTTCCTCTCCTTTTTAGCAGAATCTGTTTGCTATTACTTTCAAAGGCACTGGTATAAGCCTAATCCATGCAACTGACAGATTAGAAATATATTACATGTATTTCATGTATATTTCTGCTATGTAATAAGTTTTTAAAATTTATTCTTTTTCCTTTCAATCTGATATTTTATTAACCCTTTCCTGATGACATTAGACAATGGCAGTAATCAGGAGTCAAACTCGAAACCTGAACAGACATCAAAACAGGAGAGCACTGAGTCAAAACCCGATGAAAATCCAAACGCAATGACATTAGACAATGGCAGAAATCAGGAGTCAAACCTGAAACCTGAGCAGACGTCAAAACAGGAGAGCACTGAGTCAAAACCTGATGACAACACCAATACAGAGGACAAGGACAATGAACAGACAGAAGCAGCAAGCCCTACACAACCGCAGTCTCCCTCAAAAATAAAGCCCTCCACTAGTCCCCAGTCTCCAACAAAATCAAAGCCCACTGCTAGTAAAAGGAAAGAGAGCAAGAAAGGATCTGATAGTAGGAGAGTCAGCAAGGAGTCGCAGAAGTCCACAAAGAATGCTCCTGGTCACAAGAGTGAGGCACAGAAGAAGACGTCCAAGTCCTCCTCAAAAGGAAAAGCTAGTCCTCCAGCAAAGAAAAGCAGCACTCAAGAGAAGACAGAGTCTACAGAAAAGGAACCAATGGAAGAAAACTCAAAGAGAAATGAAATAGATGATGAAAATGACGAAATAAGAAAGGTGTCGGAGGCCAACTCTGAAGTTAATTTGTTTGAAAATGAAGAAGACAAAAAAGGTCATTCTCAAGCCAAACCAACATCAAAGCCCAAGAAGAAATCTTCTGTGGAGATGCCACCCAGAAAGAGGTCTTCTCCTAGTCCATATGAACAAAATTCAAAGACGACATCCACTACTAGTACAAAAAGCAAAAAGAATTCTACATCTAGCAATGAGAAAAGTGAAGAGAAGTCCAAACAAGAGACAGATGGGATAGAAGATAAGTCAAAGGTTGATAGCAAAGAGGAGCTGGCACTGGACAGCAAAGACAAAAAGCAAACTGAGGAACTGCCAGAACAGAGTAAATCAGAGGAAAATGTGTATGAGGAGAGAAAGGACGGGAATCAAACCGAGCGGAAAGCCGAACCAAAGGAAAGTGACTCTGAGGGAAATATAATGCCCTCACAAGATGGTGAGTCCCTGCACCATGAGGCATGAGATGTTGTGACACAGGGGCATGACAGTAGGAAGTAGATCTGTGTTGTGTCGTTATACAGTTAAACACTATACCCTGGAGGATGTGCATGTTTGTACTTCAACATGTCAATTTAGGATTGTGTAGCATGATCATATCTGTGCAATTTAAAGTGTCAGAATGTACAGTAGTTGAATAATTTTTCTTTCTTTTTAATGTTGTGATTAGGATTACTAGAAAATTAATTATTACTTTGCATTTCAGGGTCTTGTAGGTATTTTATTGAAATTTGGCCCATAGTTTTAATATTTTCATTTTGTAGAATAAAACAATGAATAGAGAACTTTACTTATAGAATATCTTCCTGTTCACATTTCATACTAGCCATAGATTTCAAGCTGCCGACAACAAGGTCTAGTCCCAGACCTCCTGGTTCAGGGGTGAGTCTTCAACCACGAACTAATTCTCGTCCACGCTCTGTCAGCATCAAGGAACCACCCGAGTCTGAAAAAGGCTCCAAAGGGTTTCACGAAGAAACAGGATCTAATGGGACAGGACATTTGTCTACTTCCATGAAAAAGAAAACCCCCTCTCCGGTGGTCAGAAAGGAAACACCAGGGATTGATGGGAATGGATCGACCAAGAGTCCAGCTGGTAGTGCCAAGAGCAACAAACCCGCATCAGAGCCTGGGAATTTTGAAGGTCGAAACAAAAACATGGTCTAACAAATGATTGGCTGCTAATGGAACATTGTAGTGCCGTAACAGTTCAGAATGTTTGGATTGATGAATTAAGTGTGTGGCTTCATGAAAATAAAATTGTGAAGTAAATAGTAACAAAGGAATATGCATGAATGGCCTTCTTTTCCTAACCTCTGTTGTCTTCATCTAACTATTTTTGTCTTCGTCTAACTCTTGTGAAAGATGTATATAATATGCTTTACCGTGTAATAATACTATTGCAAGAATTATCCTCTAACAGAATTTTTTATTATAATAGTTAACCTTATATAATGTATGTATATGTAAAATGTTATGGAGTGTATGCTGATTTTATGGGTTTTTATGGAGTCTTAACATTTTCACTAAATTTACATGTAGAAACAAATGTACAAATGATCAGTGATGAAGATTCAGCAGTGCCATTAGTGACAGCAGACAAGGATTCTAAAGTAGAGGTCGAACCTTATGATACAGAGGCCTCAGAGAAAGGTCAAAAACACCCCCCACCCACCCTCTGTCCTCCTTGTTTCATGCATGAAATGTATCAGAAACCAAGAGCTCTTACAATTCTGTCATTTTCAAAAGCAGATCTTGATATTCATATGCTTTCCCGTAGTAGGCAACCAAACGATCTCGATCTGTTCTGTTTTAGTGGGACTTGTGATATACCATGTCAAATGAATGACTCTCTCTGTTCTGTCTCATTCATGTGTACACAGTCCCCTCTCAATTGTCTACCATAAAGCATAATCGGGAACAGACATTTTAGTTTATAATGAAACATACCTGTAATGTATTTTATGATAGTGTAAATAGTTATGTTACTTTCAGCATGTCTGTACCCACTGACTCCCGATACAGTTCTCTAGACCCTATTGTCTTTAGCATGATACTTTAAAGAGCATGCATATAGCATATCTTGTACCATTATATTTCTAATAAGAATATACATAAAAAAAACTTTGCATGACTTTTTTTTTAATTCTACTAATGTTCATAACTTAATATTAAAATATTCTTGTGTGAGCATTTTTTTTTTGGATAAGTGTATTTGAGATTTGATTTTTTTTTTTCACCATTACAATCTGCATGACATTGTCTTGATTTTCTTTTCCAGGATTAGGTTACTCCCACCCATTTGAAATCAAGCGTTAGTTCAATCATTCATATCTGCATGAACAAAACTGCATGTCCAAACATTAAGTTGTATTTGTAACCATTACATAACATACATGTTCAGTATTTTGATCATTTTAATAAAAAAAATTATATCTATATGCTTTTAAACTATTTCTAAACAGATAAAATAACTCAAGTCTATTGAAATTCAAAATATGTTGCTTACATCATATTATATATATATATATATATGTATGTATATAACTAATTTTTGAGAAAAGTTCCCATAATTTTGCTTAGTGCATATATACATGTATATTCAATGCTTTTAATTGACCTTTGTAATAAAAAAAGAAATAGTTCTTAGTTCCTTTGTCATATAAAATTCATTTTGCTGTTTATTCATTACATTGCAGTTAATTTCGACTTTGGAAAAGAGTATATTTGTGTTTGCAACCTTTTCACTTAGTACATTCAATGTCTATCATTTATACAGTGCCAATACTTCATAAATATGTATTCCAATAGCTCAACATTAAATGCAATCATGCTTGTATTTCAGAGAAAGAAAATAAAGAGACTACAGAGGAGAAAGAAGAGGCAGTGAAATCTTGAGACGGACCTGATGTGTATAAAACGAACATTTTTAAAGACAACAATTCGATGGAGCCTTAGAAGTACATTTATTTACGCAGTAGCCAGTTTAAGGGAGGGGGGGATAACATATTTTGATCAAACATTTGCCACATTGTACTGCTAGTATCGCAGGAATCTGTTGTGAAAGTTGCATGATGTTTGCAGCATTAAGTCAACTTCAAATAATTTTTCATACATTAAACCTCTTCTAAATTTTCACTAAAGCAAAATAGTGTTTTTAAACTTTTTGATTAAAGTTTGGTGCATGGAAAGGGGTCATGATATCTGTAAATATATTGTGAATTTCTATCTGAGAATCAGTACTTTTATTTCCTAAAATCTACTCGAGAGTTTCCAGGGGCTTTACCCTAAACCTGCTGGGAGAATAGAGATGCCCCTCCTTCTCCATCATAATACTGGATCTGTCACTGCTACGCAGCCTTTTTAATAGCATAACATTTTATTACCCAAACTGAAACACTGTTATTGTAAATTTTATTGTATTCAGCTCATCAATACATGTAGTAGGTACTATGAAGCATATTGTTGATGTATTGATTTGCTATAAAATGTTTTGTATACTTTTAATATACATATTTTTTTTATTTTTTTTTTTACATATATGTGCTAGAAAGCTGTTTGCATTATATTCAAATTATGTGCACAGTCTACGCAATTTGTTAATAAATTTAACTAATTTTTTGTCATAGTTCTCTTTGATTTTGTCTTCATTGAGGTTTTTTTTCAGTAAAATTTTGGAACTCTCTTTTTTAAAGGACACATGCCTGAAGGGATTCTTTCAAATAGTGTTTGACTGCCATCTGTAACAGAAAGTAAATTAATCTTAAAGTGAATTAATCTGATAGGCTAAATTCAGATGAGCATGAAGTTAAATGTTTTTAAAATACAAAATTAAACACGAGATGGTAGTACAGTACAATCTTACACCACTGAGATCCATAGTACACGGGACAGATTCCCATCTGAGCTCTAGTCTCTGCAAATACAACGTTACCCTGAAATAAAAAGATTATAATTATATATACATCTGTATGTATCTATGATTATAATTATATATACATCTGTACATATCTATGATTATAATTATATATACATCTGTACATATCTATGATTATAATTATATATACATCTGTACACATCTATGATTATAATTATATATACATCTGTACACATCTATGATTATAATTATATATAAATCTGTACGTATCTATGATTATAATTATATATACATCTGTACACATCTGTGATTATAATTATATATACATCTGTACACATCTGTGATTATAATTATACCCCCCGCAACAAGTTGTGGGGGGGGTATACTGGAATCGGGTTGTCCGTCCGTCCGTCCGTCCGTCTGTAGACGCAATGGTTTCCGGACTCTAAAGCATTATCCTTTCCACCTACCGTCACCATATCATACATATGGACTACCCATGGGATGAAGATGTTCCCTATCGATTTTGGGGTCAAAAGGTCAAAGGTCAAGCGCACTGGACATCGAAGTAGCAATATGGTTTCCGGGCTCTAAAGCGTTATCCTTTCCACCTACAGTCACCATATCATACATATGGACTACCCATGGGATGAAGATGTTCCCTATTGATTTTGGGGTCAAAAGGTCAAAGGTCAAGTGCACTGGACATCGAAGTAGCAATATGGTTTCCGGGCTCTAAAGCGTTATCCTTTCCACCTACAGTCACCATATCAAACATATGGACTACCCATGGGATGAAGATGTTCCCTATCGATTTTGGGGTCAAAAGGTCAAAGGTCATCCGCACTGGACATCAAAGTAGCAATATGGTTTCCGGGCTCTAAAGCATTATCCTTTCCACCTACAGTCACCATATCATACATATGGACTACCCATGGGATGAAGATGTTCCCTATTGATTTTGGGGTCAAAAGGTCAAAGGTCAAGCGCACTGGACATCGAAGTAGCAATATGGTTTCCGGGCTCTAAAGCGTTATCCTTTCCACCTACAGTCACCATATCATACATATGGACTACCCATGGGATGAAGATGTTCCCTATTGATTTTGGGGTCAAAAGGTCAAAGGTCAAGCGCACTGGACATCGAAGTAGCAATGTGGTTTCCGGGCTCTAAAGCGTTATCCTTTCCACCTACAGTCACCATATCACACATATGGACTACCCATGGGATGAAGATGTTCCCTATCGATTTTGGGGTCAAAAGGTCAAAGGTCACGCGCACTGGACATCGAAGTAGCAATATGGTTCGGTTTGTCATGCCATTTGTTTTTTACACTCAGAAAAGAGGTAGTTTATACCTATTACCAACACCCTTTGGGAGATTGGGGTAAGCGGGGGGTATTCTTAGTGAGCATTGCTCACAGTACCTCTTGTTATATATACATGTGTACGTATCTATGATTATATTTGAATTGTGTACTGTACAAAAATCCACCAAAAGTTAAACTGAAACAAGAAACGATCAAATTTTCTGAAATCTAGAAAAAAGGTGGAGGGTCATTGTATAAGTATTGTTGCTGTGATTAACGGAAGGATCTGAAATTCGAGAATATAATTAGTTGCACATATATTAAATTACAAGTACATTCATCAATATTTTGCTAATACAATCCTTTGCTAGCTAAATATTTATATATTCTCATATGGGAACTCCTCTTTAGGTTACAAAGTCTTGCTTAGTATTGAAAGTTATTCGGTGCATAAAAAAAACCTTGCAACACTTTGATACACGATTGAACTAACCTTAGTGACGGGTATCTTTATCTTGGACATAGGAAATACTAACTCTCCGCCAACTGTAGAATCGGTGAGCTAAGAAAACCAACATAGGCGATGACTACATTTTTTTTTTATTTTGTATTTTATGCATCAAAATTGAGAGAGAAAAGAAATGGGCTTACAAATGAGATGAAATTTCCGACGACTGGGCTTTGTTCCTACAAAAGAAATTACAGCTTTTTACGAAAGTCATGATCTGTATATTGCTGTGAACACCCATTACGCAATGTCATGTTTGTTGCAGAATACTGTCCATTTCTAACATATTTCAGCTGAAGATTTTATACTTCATGAAATATATCAAAAAGGACAAAAACTGTACCTCGGGTTCGTAATCCATCATCTGCCCTTCTGTGCCGATATTAAAAGTCTAGACAGGTAGAAAAAAAGAATTCACGTGGTTAATCTCAACATATAAGGATAGAGATTATCGTAATCAAAGTCATACTGTAAGACTACTGTCTATAGACTAACCCAGTAATAACCATACTGTCAAATATACTGTCTATAGACTAACCCAGTAATAACCATACTGTCTATAGACTAACCCAGTAATAACCACACTGTCAAATATACTGTCTATAGACTAACCCAGTAATAATCATATTGTCAAATATACTGTCTATAGAATAACCCAGTAATAACCATCCTGTCTATAGACTAACCCAGTAATAACCATCCTGTCTATAGATTAACCCAGTAATAACCATCCTGTCAAATATACTGTCTATCTAGACTAACCCAGTAATAACCATACTGTCAAATATACTGTCTATAGAATAACCCAGTAATAACCATACTGTCAATTATACTGTCTATAGAATAACCCAGTAATAACCATACTGTCTATAGACTAACCCAGTCATAACCATACTGTCTATAGACTAACCCAGTAATAACCATACTGTCTATAGACTAACCCAGTAATAACCATACTGTCAAATATACTGTCTATAGACTAACCCAGTAATAATCATATTGTCAAATATACTGTCTATAGAATAACCCAGTAATAATCATACTGTCTATAGACTAACCCAGTAATAACCATACTGTCAAATATACTGTCTATAGACTAACCCAATAACCATACTGTCTATAGACTAACCCAGTAATAACCATACTGTCTATAGACTAACCAAGTAATAACCATACTGTCTATAGACTAACCAAGTAATAACCATACTGTCAAATATACTGTCTATAGACTAACCCAGTAATAATCATATTGTCAAATATACTGTCTATAGAATAACCCAGTAATAACCATACTGTCTATAGACTAACCCAGTAATAACCATACTGTCTATAGACTAACCCAGTAATAACCATCCTGTCAAATATACTGTCTATAGACTAACCCAGTAATAATCATATTGTCAAATATACTGTCTATAGAATAACCCAGTAATAACCATACTGTCAAATATAATGTCTATAGACTAACCCAGTAATAAACATACTGTCTATAGACTAACCCAGTAATAACCATACTGTCTATAGAATAACCCAGTAATAACCATACTGTCAAATATACTGTCTATAGAATAACCCAGTAATAACCATACTGTCAAATATACTGTCTATAGACTAACAAAGTAAGCCATACTGTCAAACATACAAGATACTTACTCTGTATGAAAAGAACACGCGCGGGAAATGACTGAGTTTCAGTTCTGAGAATTTGGCTTGTAAGTTTGGAATCCATTTCCAGTATGTCGTGTCGTACACTGCTGCACTGAAATGCAACGAGGGAACTCTCTTATAGAAAACAATGGACGCATAAAAATAACCCCTAAACGTCGATTGATTTTGTACACCCCTTGTATCAGGGACTGTAACACGAACAGCACAGATCTTTTTTCATTCACCAATGGTTTAAAGTAAAGTTCAAACGAATAGACCATTAAAACCAACTAAACATTTTCTTTTTAACCAAAGACTGGGGCTTTGTTGCAATAATGAAAAACCGACAGCTGATTTATATATGAGTGTATTTTAAAGAAGCTGTGCAAATAAGAATCATTCAATATTGGAAATAAGTAATTTTTCCTAAAGAGCCTACACACAGATATTATTATTATTTCAAATTTTTTTTTAATACTTTATATAGCATATATAGTGAGTTTACGTCACATTATACTAGAAAATACAGAGTTATCTGCCCTTTATGTAATATAAAACGTTGCGAGTTTTGCTAGGCAAAGAAGGGGCAAACAACAAACCACGATTGACTTTATGATCGTTGTAATTAGGAACAAATTATTAAAAACTTTTATTCGTAACCTTTTCAATGAACCACCCTTTGCATGATTCTAACATGCATTGTTTTTGTAATTAACCAATCTGACTGAAGCCAAACCTAGCTAGCTCTATATCAAATTAGCGTAAACGAAGCTCTCGTTCTAGGGTCAGCGTATGTAACTAACGTGATCCAGGGTATCCCTGTAAACACGATGTCTTGCATTCTTATGAACATTTCAATAAACGAAGACATTGATATTTCTGTTTAGGAAGTGGGCGCAAAAGATGCGATTTATGCAGTAATTTGGGTATATAGGTAACGTAATTTTTAATTTTTTTTTATCAATTTCTTCTATACTTTCCTGTATCCAGTTAGCATGTTTGGGATATTGGATAAATAAAAAGTTACCAAATTTTTGCTTCATGTAGATAGAATGTTCATCTAATTTTGGTCAGTCATCTGACTCAAGGTAAACTGATATTTTTTCTGTCATTTCTTTGTGTAAAATGCGTACAATAAATTTCAAAAAAGAAAATAAACTGAAGAATTTGCCCATTTCTGAAAAACAAAATATTCAGGTTAACTTGCATGTACAACCTGATCAATATATTTAAATCCCATTTCACCATATGCATGATACGTGTCTCGAATATAGTACAGTCCGCGATATACCATTTAGAGCACTCACTGGCTGAACTCGTTGTATGGGCATTCTCCATCGGTGTTTGTATGTATGTTTACAATTTGTTTTATACTTTATTTGAATTGCGGATAATATACATTTGAATGTATTATTTTGATTAAAATAATTTCATCATTAGTTGTGATGAAAAAATATGTAATAGAATATCTCGCTACACATTCGATTCCTGCAATTTCCTTACCATCATATCTGAATAATTTATGATTTCTGCCCCCCCCCCCCCCCCCTCCCCCAACAAAAGAAAAAAGAGCGTAGAAATATTAGAAAACAGAAAAATGAATTTAGTGTTTGTAAACGGCAAATAACTCTGAATTATAAGTCAATGTTGAATTAATTTTGACGAGGGAGTGGTACATGAAACGTCATTACGTATTTCGTGATAAACATTAACATATATATATAGTACGTAAGATCCAGAAAATAAAAATAGGCTTTTTTCTTTGTTTTTATAATCATTCTGCAGATCGATAAATAAAATTGCGTTTTTTCCAGTACTAAGACTAATTTTCTTTAAATTGCATAATTGTTAGCTGATACAACTTAATATTTTACTTGTGTTTCACTTGGGAGTATCCTCTCACTGTGGAGGAGTCCATCAGCTGCAACAGAAAAATAATCCTTAGAAGAGTTTTAAATGAAACACAACAAGAACATATCCGATTAAAATATAAAAAAAAGTGTAAAGGCGAAACAATGGTTCATCTAGACACTGAAAACTTTCTACAATACCACAACTCTACAATACCACAATATTAAATCCATAAAAATACCAAAAATGTATTTTAAAAAATAATATTAATAAATGTACAGATAGATAAATATATAAAAAAAAAACAACCCAACAAAACATCCTCAATGAAAAACGAGGTGAATGACACACTTTAAGGAAGCAGGGTAGTCATTGAACAATACTGTCCATGTTTTGTAAACCAATGAAAATAGTAAAGAAAGCATATCTAATAATTATAAAAATATTTCTGAAAATGTGCAGAGCCTTAGATAATCTGAAGTCCCTATAATGTTGCTATTAATGTGTACGGTCTGCTACAAATTTAGAATAAAGTATATCCAAGAATTTCAACAACAACAAAAAAATATGTAATCAACTCCGAGCCAGCCTCCTTAAGACAACTTCAATGATGTGAGGGTCTATGTCATGTATTGTTCATAATATTGAGCCACATTTCTAATGGACAGTGGAATTCCAGTATTTTTTATTGATACTGATAGTGACAACTATTTCAACATGCACAGTGCACAAACTTGCTTTAACGTTACAGTATACGTTTGGATTTGTTTTCTTGTTATATACAATGATCTTCTGCCGCTCACCTTCTTATATCCCATATAAGAAATGGCCATTGCAGTACCCTTGTCCAACATATCGTACAGAACAATGATCTGGGGACGTCCGTTAACCACTTCCGCCCTCACGCCAGTCTTCATGTACGGAACAGGATTCCTCAACGGGAAGTACACGCACTTTAATCTAGATGACTTTGAAATTACCTGAAAATAGTAGAATTCTGAATACTAACATGTATAGTACAGGCAGCAAAATGAAAATATGGTAAATTGATTTTTAAAAAAAGTGACCATTTTCTGTTCTGATTTGCAGAGTTCCTCATAGAGCCGCCTGCTCTTCTTTGACGGTTTTCTCGGTTTCAGTTCAGAAGGATCAGCTGATGATTTGCTTGTCTGTAAATATTCCAAGTTTCTTTTGGCAGCAACGTTTTTGGGATCTACAATATTCAAAGTAGCAGCAACTGAATCACATTCATTTTTATGTCTAGTAATATCCCTTCAATCAAAATCAGTTTGAAGCCAAAGTACATTTTCTTACCTAGTCGCAGCAAGTCAGCTAACGTCGTCTGTGCTTCTTTGACAAGACCAGCCTGTATTACAAGATTTTAACCTCTAATTTCACACGCTTCAAAGTAGATATACGTGAATTATGAAGGAAGTGCTAAAGTTTAGTAGATTACAAATTTTAGTATGCAGCTGAACCAACCTTGAAATATGCATTGGATAATAGGTGGAACACTGCCGATGACGATATTTGGTCATCTATATCGGATATACGATTTTCTTTCACCTCATCCACGATGTATCTGAACCACTTAATAGCATAGTATGTGTCGTCCATTTCATATGCAGAGTTTGCTATGTCAAAGGCGTCCGACAGGGATAGCCTCTGTAGCGGCTTCACTCCCGTTACATCGCCACTCATTATCTGCTCAATGGTGAGGCTTTTGTAAAGCTGAAGCGCAGATATAGTACTTGCGATTGTGTTAAAGACGTCCTTATTTGGAACATTTTCTTCTATGTTTTGTAATTTCACTTTTAAAGCTGAAAGAAATTGATAAATGTGAAAATGAAATGTGTATTATTTAGCTGTTTCGCAAAATGGTATTGACAAATGGTATATGTGACTTAACTGACTCAAATGTTTGGCCCCGGATTTCCAAACTTTACCGCTGTACTCTTTGACAGCTCGGTTATACTCACATTCTGTATATAGACCTTTAAGAAACCTTTCAACGAATATCACCACGGGATTCAAACAAGAATGTGTATTGTCTAAATCTGGCAGTGGCAATGGTATGGCAGAAGGAAACTGAGTAATGAACGAACTGAAGGGCTGGCCAAGATAATAAAAATTAGCTATGAAAAAACAAAACAGAAACGCTGGACCAGCTAATTTTCAAAAAGGCTCTATAGTAGCACTATAGGTTGGTAATCAGAAGGCAAGCGAGTACCTGGTTACTTAGAAACCACATAGAAGGACGGTAGGAAAAAGCGGAAGTACGGGACCAAACAGCAGGAGACTCAAATGAAAGATGCCGATGGTGGCATCATGTCACTGAGAGATTAAGGTGCTATGTAAGACCCAATTCGAAAGTTATTCAACAGAGAAACCAACTAGGTATTTATATCAAATGTTCTTAGAGTTTAAAAAAAATGTTACCTTTGACACAAGTATCACTATTTAGTATAAGTTGTAAAATTTCCCGCCATTCGTGGTATAGTCGTCTGGTGAGGTGGAACTGGTTGATGGGGTGGCTGATATAACCTACTACATTCCTGCCGATATCCTTGTGAATAGTTTTGACATTTTCAAGCATCCTGCAAAGAATGTATAAAAGAAAAGGAACAACATGATGAGGATAAATGGTGGTTCATCCCTCACACATCGCTGTACTTATGATCAATACTGACCCAGTTATATTGGCAAACTTGTGAACATCTTCCTCATGATTTCTTAACTCCTGTTTAACGATCAAATCCGAGAGAGTGAGAAGTTCCTCTTCCATTCGGAAAAACTTTTCAAAATTCATAACTGTAGTTAGATCTTGGGAAGTTCCAAAGGAAAAGCACGCGACCAAGAAAACTGTAACCACTCGAGCCATCTTTATCAGTACGAGTTGTAAGGAGGCAGTCGCCACGTGAACATCTGTTTCACTGTGAGTTTCCTAAAGATGACGCTTCCAACACGTGTTGCGTGTTGTATGTGGACATTGATTTGGAGTGTCACCCCTTTACGACGCACAACATCAATCGATGGCAGTATCGATGCAGCATTCCGTCAATTATATTTTGAACAGATTCAATTTTGTCTTATATACAATGATGATTTCCTTAAGTGTGTTCTTTTTGTAAACGATAAGGGATCTAAAATTTTACCAAAAGTGTACCACGTAGGTAAGAAAAAGCATTTAGCAGACTCGATGTTCAATTAGCAGACTCGACGTCTATTTAGCAGACTAGATGTACAATTAGCACACTCGACGTTCAATTTGAGCGAGAACAACGTTAAACAATTAACGGTATGCGTTAAAATATTTTGTAAAACATGTTTATATACTGTATATCTATTAAATTTCTTTTAAGCAGATGTAATTATTTCTGATTCGGAAACCATGCTGCTTCCAATTTCATTACTCGTGTGAATTTTAACTCCGTATCAGATATGCCGGTAATTTGCAATGACACTGCAATCCGAGCTTGAGTTTTATTGACAAGAACTGTTGACAGGGGCAAGCAATTGAATAAGAAATCAATGATATGCTGCAATAATGAATAAGTTGAAGTTATGTTATGACAACACATATAGACTCCATTGAACTTAGGGTACAGCATCAGTATGACATGTCAAACGTTGTATTATTTAATACTTTCCATTTATATTGTTTCATTTGTATTGTGCATCATCCATCTATATTGCATAATTTTTCATTTGTATTGTACATTTTCCATTTGTGTTGTATAATTGTTCATTTGTATTGTATTACGGCAATTTACTATGGACAGTGTAGATGTCCTGACGTGTATGGTATACAATGGTAATGATGTTGTCTTTTCACAGATGTAATGAAATTTTAGATGGGTTTTTGTGTTTTCTATTTAAAAAAAAAAAAGGAAAATGAAGAAAACGAACGACTGCGAACAATTTTCACGTCTGTGTTGAAGTGTTTGACGGTAGGGGATCTAACCGAATGCAATATACGAGTACATGTATCATGAAAACTAGAATTTATTGCGTCACCTGATAGAATATATATATATATATATATACATGTATATATATATATATATATATATATATATATATATATATATATATATATATATGTGTGTGTGTGTGAGGCGCCGTTTTAATATTTTTGAAGTATTTGCTGATATCAAAAAATCATTTTTTTATATCAAAATGTCTATTTTAAAATGATTTTCTGATATCAGAAATTCGAATCCTTGATATCAAATAATAACAGACATTTTCTGATATCAAAAATTTTATTATATGATATCAAAAAATCATTTTCTTATATCAAAAATTCGAATATTTGATATCAAAAAATCATTTTCTGATATAAAAAATTACATCAAATTTTCTGATATCAAAAAATATAATTTTTGATATAAGAAATTCACATTCTTGATATCAAAATATCAGACATTTTCTGATATCAAAAATTCGAATTCCTGATTTCAAAAAATCATTTTCTGATATCAAAAAATCGATTTTCTGATATTAAAAAATCATTTTCTGATACCAAGAATTCAAACTGATTTTTTGATATCAGAAAATACATTTTCTGATATCAGAAAATACATTTTCTGATATCAGAAAATAAAAGAAAATGGCGAAAAATCTTTACATAAATAATGAATACTCCCTTGACCCGTAGAAAATCGCTGAACTACAGTCTACAGTGCCCGATCTGCTTTCCCCAAATGCATCTACAGGTTCGCAACAAATTTCAGGTGGGAAGCTTAAGGTTGCATCACAGGGAGCATTCATTAAGTCGATCGTAGTTTTATATGAGTCTTATTTTCTGGTATCAAAAAATGGTATCAAAAAATAGATTTTCTGATATCAGAAAATACAAATCATTTTTTGATATAAAAAAATCATTTTCTGATATCAAGAAATCTAATTCCTGATATAAAAAAATGATTTTCTGATTCAAAAAATGAAAATTTTGATATTCGAAAAACAAGTAATTTATTGATATCAGGAATTCGATATTTTTTTATATTAAAAAATCAACCTTATTTTCTGATATCAAGAAATTGATTTTTTGATATCAGAAATTAATTTTTTGATATCAGGAATTCATTTTTTGAAATCAGGAATTCGAATTTATGATATCAGAAAAAATGATTTTTAGGAATATTTTTTGATATCAGGAATTCGAATTATTGATATCAATAATTCTTTTTTTAAATCAGAAAATACCTCCAAAATATTTTAAACAGCACCTCATATATATTTCTTATCTGTATAAAGGAAAATACATGTATGGGCCACTTTGACACCCCTCCTCACAGACATCAACACTCTCCATAGTAAATTGCCGTATGGGATGGTTGTACTCTTGGTTAAAAGCACGACCGTATCCTGCTTGGGAATGGTGCTAATGTATCCATAGGACGTTTGGCCACAGTAGTAGTTATGAAAATTATATAGCCTATGGCTTGATGCTCGAACCATGAGTTAAACCAATGAAATCCTTTGAAAAATACTTCTTACAAATATTTGATATATATTATTATACATATAGTATTATTATGTATGTATATATAAATCATATATATGCCTTACACAAAAAATAATAAAATACATTCTATCCAATGGGCTTCTGCATCATAAGTGAGAATTATGAGGGAGTATCCTAGAATATTTTATCCCAACTTACATTGTATGCTTTCACGTAAATGATGAAAAAAGAAAGAAAAGAATTTCGAGTCAAAAAATCTAGTAGTCATCATTAACTGTTGAAATCTAATAACTATTTTTTTCTTCAGAAAATGCATTGGTACGTATATATTCAGAAATGTTTGAAATTTTTCTTTTATAGATTTAATCCATGCATGTATACTGGTGATAAAGTTACAATCCACGCAAACAAATTTCTGATACATTACTTTTCTTTGATGTTAATGTTTATACCGAAATTTTACCATTTTTAAAACTATGTCATTTAAACTATAAATAAAACAAACCACAAATGTTTTGGAATTAGAATCCTCCGTACCGCGTTGCGGTCCAGTTTCTGTATTTAGTGCGTTCCATGGCATGAATTAATACGTACTATTGTAAGACGGGTACTTTGGTCCATATTTTAAAAATCAATTTGAAGTTGATCACAAAAAGAAACTGCACTCAAAAACCGAATGTATTGACGGCAAGCTCAAGTTTACTGAAGACTGTTAAGAGCAATTGTTTGTTTCTGAATGAGGAAGTCACGACTTCATTCATCGAAATATCATCAAGAAATTCATAGTGAAGAAATTAATAGAAATGTTCCTTTTGATATGTGAATTCGCAGTCGCATGCAAAGATTTTTTTTCTTTCAAAAAAAGCAAACAAAAATCTAAACATTGTACATACCGTTACACTCATTGTAAGTTTCCTTCCTAGTTCGAACAATCCATTGACGGCGAAAGATATTCTATAAACAAAACGCACGTAAATATTTTTGGAAATGAACACTTTCGTTCAAGTTGGCAATGATTCACAATCGTAGATATTGATAACTAGCATTTAATCGATCTGTGGATAAAAAGGGCGAGACCGGTTACACGATGCTGAAAATCCGTGTAGAAATTTCTTAATTCTTCATGACATGGGTCCAGCGAGTTTATTTCTGATTGTTCAACTTTTTGTACCTGTTTTGTGTGTTTACAAAGGTATTGTCTCAAATATTGTCTATTCATTCCAATGTGTTGATGATTTCTTACAAAATTATGCGTTTCGTGAATACTAGTAATATAAAAATCTTGAGATAATTTACTTAAACTTATAGAGATCATTTTATGTTTTATAGATGTGGTTTTCGTCCTAGACAAATCTTCCTCCTTGACGATTACAGACTTCGACGATTCCTTGCACTTTACACATGACATCATACAGTCGTTAGAAATTGGAACGTCAGATGTACTCGCGTCGTTAGTGACGTTTTCGACTGAACAGACAGAAGTGTTCGATTTAAAGGATTACACCGAAAAATCGGAAATGTTACAAGCGGTTGACAACCTTCTGGGGACGAACACTTCTGGGGATGGTGATGTCACAGGTTCTCTTCAATTTGTGTGGGATAATACCTTTCAAACCAGTGGCAGAACTAGTCCAGACCGAGCGGTCATTCTGGTGACCAGCAGTATTTCAAACGACACCGCGGAATCAATCGCATTTGCCGACCGCATTCGCACGGATTTCAATGCCGACATTTTCACCATTGGTGTTGGTCCTACAGTGTACGCACAGAATGCCGAGCTGAGAGGGGTGGCCAATGACCCCGACGCCAATTTCACCGTCTTTGTAGAAAGCTTCAGTGATCTCTGGTGTGCTGTTCCCGACATTGTGGCAAAATTAGGTAATCCGAACATAGTTTATCTTAACGAAAATCGTCTTTTAGAGTAGGTCCTAAAATACATTTGATAATTATTCTCAATAACGAAATTCACTTGCTTATCCTATTCTCTGTGTGTTCTCTTCAGATCCGTCGTCATCACTGACGCCATACTCTAATTGTACACTGAAGTCACTACCACCTATAATAACACATACAACAGAAAACGTGCCATCTACAACATCTACACAACCCACAACATCTACACAACCCACAACATCTACACAACCCACAACATCTACACAACCCACAACATCTACACCTATAACAACATCTACACAACCCACAACATCTACACAACCCACAACATCTACACAACCCACAACATCTACACAACCCACAACATCTACACCTATAACAACATCTACACAACCCACAACATCTACACAACCCACAACATCTACACAACCCACAACATCTACACCTATAACAACATCTACACAGCCCACAACATCTACACAACCCACAACATCTACACAACCCACAACAACTACACAACCCACAACATCTACACCTATAACAACATCTCCATCAACAACATCTCAATCTACAGCGTCAACAACTACACAATCATCCACAACTCAATCTACAACACTTACAATTCCATCTACCACATCAACACCAACTATGACATCATTACCACATACATTAAGTAGTACTTCACCTCTATCATCAGAAGAAATATCTACAACACCATCAATGTCGCCGAAAACAACAACAGTCCAATCCCCA
Source organism: Ostrea edulis (assembly GCF_947568905.1). NCBI lineage: Eukaryota > Metazoa > Mollusca > Bivalvia > Ostreida > Ostreidae > Ostrea > Ostrea edulis. The sequence goes on from NC_079165.1 coordinate 65,962,951, forward strand.
ACAATAACACAACAGACGCTATCGGTTTTGGGACCAGCCCAGTCCGCCGCCTCTACCAGTGGTTCAAGTAATTTTTTTCTTGAAACTGAGTTGAACGTTTTTCTTTTTCTTTTATGGCTTCAGTTGTTTGGTAGTTAGAGGGGACATTCCAAATGCATGACAAAGAAGCATGAATCGGATACTTTTTATATCCATAACATTTAGATTTATAATTATTTTTTTGGTCCCGTGAGGATCCTGGTTAGAATAGGTCCTCAGTACCCCCCTTGATTGTCGTAAGAGGCGACTAAATGGAGCGGTCCTTTGAATGAGACCGCAAAAAAACCGAGGCCCCGTGTCACAGCAGGTGTGGCACGATAAAGATCCCTCCCTGCCGTAAGCGCTAGGGCACAGGCCTAAATTTTGCAGCCCTTAACCGGCAGTGGTGACGTCTCCGTATGAGTGAAAAGTTCTCCAATAAACAATATGTTTTTTAGCTAATATTTGAGCAGCTGTTATCGTTGATATGTGTTCTTTAGAGTATCTCTTCTTTTGATTTGTACATACAAGATTGTTCTATACCCTAGGTACCAGTATTGTTGCCGGTGTCGTTATAGGCATTCTAGCCGCCGCTGCTGCCGTATTTGCATTATTAGCCATCTGGAGACGAAGGTAAAATTATGTACCTATCAATCATTCATATAACAATATATATACATTTTACTTTCTGGACCATTTCAATCATATTTCATTATTTTTAGACGTTCTGCAAACGAAGACGAGCTCCCCATCCTAACTCTCGTAAGACAGTACAGGTCGGCTCCAATGGGACCCTCTAAATCGACCTTCTCGCACCAACATCACCGCTTTTAGATGAAGAACTGAGACTACAATAATGACTTCAAAATTAATATACTATACAATATAGTATCTGTATTTAAAAGAAAGGGAAAGAAGATATACAAATTGTCAAATTGATACAACATCCAAGGCTACATATTGTATATGTACATGTTAGATCCTTTAACTCTTTTCATGTTCTATTATGGTGCTATTTACAATTCGTACTACTATACCAAGGTTGGTTTTTTTTTTTTTTTTTGTTTTTTTTTTTGTAGAGAAGGAAGAATGGTGGTATGGAGTACAATTTATTTCTGTGAAAATCTTGTTAAGATCAGTTTTGCTTAAGTGGCATGCAGGGTATGACATGCCCTGGAAGATATGGCAACGAAATATTGATAAATTCCTACTAACATGTATTCTCAAATAAACATTTCCTGTCCAATCACATCAGTTTCGTTCTTTGTTTTGTACATTTTTTTTCAAATTCATATGTTTTCAAGTACTTAACTATATTCTGAAATAGTAAGTTTCGATTTTTTCATTTGGAATATACGAGAGCTGTTCGATATGTAATGTGCATTGTACGATATCTCAAAAGCATTCGACTCAAATTGTGAAATGAACATTACGTCCCTTCAAAGTATTCTCCGCGGTTTGAAATACATAATTTCAATCTCTGAATCCATTTCTGAAAAGCGTCACGGTACGCTGATTTAGGTAAACCTCTGTGGCACTGACAGATGGCTGAGCCAAGGGCTTGTCGGGGCTTGTAACTACGACCAGATAAGAACTTTTGAAGTTTTTGCAAAAGGAAAAAGTCGCATGGGGATAGATCTGGAGAGTACGGTGGGTGTGGCAAGACGGTAGCCTCTTCCGACTTCAAAATTTGCTTCACAAGCTCAGCTGTATGTGATGGAGCATTATCATGAAGTAGACAAACATGCCTAAATTCTGACACAGGGCGTCGCTTATGATAATGAGCTTTTTTAGTATAACATCTCGGTAATACAGTCCTGTAACACTTCTGCCCTTCGGCACCGGAATTTGTACGGCTATACCATCACATGAGAAGAATATGCAATGAAGAACCTTCTTTGTGCTGATGGTTCTTTTGGCAACTACAGGCCTTCTACCGTGTTTAGTTAGCCATATTTTGTTTCCAATTTTTCTTACTGGTTCGATATAGTGAACCCATGTTTCATCACCAGTAACAATGTTTGCAAATTGTCTTTGATTGAATTTGGGAAACATTTTGAGCAATTGCTTAGCGGTTTGTACTTTCAAAATCCGCTTTAAAATGAAATGCACCCGCGATAGCGATATGCCAACAGCTTTGGCAATATCACTAATCGTATACTAGTATTTGCCATTACTTTCAATTATTTTCCTGACTTTTGAGACATTTGCCTTGCCTGTTACAGTCCCAGGTCGGCCAAATTTTGCTGCATCTTTCACGGACTCTGTGCCAGTCAGAAATTTCTTTCTCCACCTACGGATAACTTGTCAGACCCATAAACTTCCCCCAGTTCAGTAAAGATCTGCATTACCGAATGACCGAGTTTTGTTTCGAAGTTTTATATAAACTCTAATTTGTTCAATATTCTCAACCCGTTTCCCAACCATTTTTACAACAGTGATCAACGACTGGCTCTATTGAAATGACTATAAGTTTAAAACTATTTGGAGCTGAAGGCTCGTGTTTATACCGTTGGAAAGTTATTAAATAGAGCTATTTCCGAGTATCATCATCCATGAAATCGTGCAAAGCGTTATCGCGCTGTAGTACAGTACACATTACATATCGAACAGCCCTAGTATACTTTTTGACAAGCATTATTAGAAGATTAATGATTTCATCTTCTCTAGGGAGACCTAGTATTACTGTACTTGCATCATTTTAGTCTTTTCCTAGATTTTTTCAAATATCCATTTTTCTAATTGGCAGCATAATGGACAGACATTTGGGCAATAAAAGAAAACTTGCAGAATGTTTTCAGTTTCAGTTCGACATAGAGAACAAATTATCATCTCTGATTTTTGACAGAAACAAGTACTTGTTTGTACATATGATTCTATAAATATTTCTAAAATTCAACCATATCAACCTTGTATCTTTTGTTTTTGATTTTTTTTTTTTTATGAATCTGTTTCCAATCACATGGTCTCCTTTAACTTGAGTTCTTTAGTTCACTTGGATTCACCTTTTGCTTTATCGTACTTATTAGAACCTTTCTTATTCACTAGTTTTATAAAATCTGGCTGAAAAAGTCTGTAGTGGGGTTTGACTTGTATGTTTGTACATTAGCCTAGCCCAAGAATGCCAAATTGCTCTTTTTATTCCCTCGTAAAAAGTGAAGCAGAGTTTAAGAGAGAATTTTTCAATAATATCTTCAAGACACATAAAAATACCATTACCATCAAACAAGTCACATACAATAGTAATCCTTTTTCATACAAAGATTTGGGGGAAAAAAACATACCTATTTTGGATCATGGTTTTATTGTTACATGTATACCATAAAGATTCCACTAAAATATCTTCCAGGTGGAGTCGCGTGAAAATGTGTAGAACATCTGAAAATATATTTAGGACTTTTTTCCAAACGCTATTATATTGATAGTATTTTTTGTTTTAACTTTAGAGTATTCTGGTCCAAACTGAGATAGATGGACAGTATTAAAGTTTGTGATTTCAGTGAACAGTGGAATACAACCAGAGTCTCTATGAAATAATCTTCTAAACCGTGTTAATTTTAGAAATTTGATAAAGAGCTCGATATTCGTCGTTCTAAAACCACCATCCTCTTTTGAAAAAAGCATTGTTTTTCTTGATTTCTTTTTCTGTTTTTTTTATTCCACATAAAATTATACAAAAAAGGTTTTCTAATTCTTTTACCCATTTTTATCAGGCTGTGGAAGAGAGCAGTAAACAATTGTTGATTTTGAATAAAAGCAAGCTTTTTATGATTGTAATTTTTCCAATTGGAAATGTGTTTCTTAGAATTTTATCTCCTTTTAAATGTGTTGAAGACATTTGTCAAAAATCAGATGTGTTGTGTGTGTGTGGGGGGGGGGGGGGGGGGGGGGGGGGGGGGGGGGGGTCTGCAGTGTATATTGTGTCATTAGCATATTTAAGTAAACACATTTTTTCTTTGCCAATCGTTATTCCTTTTATGTTTTTGTTTGTCTTGTCGAATATCCCATGATTTCTACACAAAGATTAAATATATAGGGAGAACTAAAATTGAAGACTTTAAATAGTGTTTTGTACATAAATTTTCCCAAAAGATTGAATTAAATACTGCTTTTTCAGAATGAAAGAGTAAAATTATTCTCGCTACATATTTCTGTTCTTCAACATAAGAATTAAAGATAATAACATTAAAGAACATAATAAATTGTGTATTTTCATCTGAGAAATTTTGGTTGTCATGTATACGACAATCTTGAACACTTTTTATACTATTTGCAATGCATGTAGAAACAATTTTATATGAATCAAGATTTATCGCATGTGAATCAAAATTTCCGCATATAAATATAAAGATTATCGAATATTAATCAAAATTTTCGTATAATAAATATCAAATTTATCGAATACAAATCAAGATTTTCACATATGAATAACAAAATTATCGAATACAAATCAAGATTTCCGTATGTGAATAACAAAATTATCGAATATAAATCAAGATTTTTGCATATGAATAACAAAATTATCGCATATAAATCAGGATTTTTGCATATAAATCATGATTTGCATGATATTGCAATGTTTTACGCGCCATAAACCTGTATGGGTACGTGTATGTTTCGTATTTTGTTTTTCTGGATATATGCATACTTGAGATGCAGTATAGACATTGAATATTTTGTCTCATATTATAATACTTGGTATGTTGTTTCTGTGTGACGGTATTTCATCTATTTATAAATTTATATTAAGACGTACCAGTTTGATTTCATGTAAGGACTAAACTTCCTTGAAATTTTAATCGGTTTAAATAGAGGGCGCGCGTTTTAACAATATCCACGTTGGTCAAAGCTAGGTTTTGTAAATGGAAGACTAAAATGGTTTTCTGATAAGACTACATGAGATGGAGAGGATATTTTTCTGCTCCTTTTATTTGGCGTGTGTTTCAGGCATCTACAAAGGTATTTTTATCATTTCTAACTCTCTTTTTTTTTCTTCAAAAACCAATGTTAGAAATTTTTTAACATATATCATTTCATATGGGTTCCTCTTGTGTTTTCACGTTTCTGAAATCGAAAGTTGTGTATTGTATCAATTCTATATTCATTTGTAATTGCTTTAACAATGCTTATTATTAATTACATGAAGGCCCAATCATTTTTTTTAATATTCATATGTAGGCCCATAATTGTTTTGTATCTCCAACGACTAGTACTGGAGACAAACAGATTTTCTTTAGAATTATCAATTTAACCTCTACATTACTGGTATCTAAAATCAAATGATAAGACCCAAACATCTACAAATATATATTTATGATTATTTATAACATATGAAATAATTTTACATTTCTTTATTAGATACACTTCATAGATACAAACTTTGAATACACAAATGAGATGAGGGAATAACAAAAGTAAAAAAAAAAAAAAAAAAAAAAAAAAAAAAAAAATGTCGGTAATAGGATTTCGCCTTTGGTTTAAATTCGTTGATATTTTTTAAATTTCATACATGTAAGTAACAACACATGTGTGAATTTTCCATCAGTGTATTACAATGGGCAGTACAATGGATATTCCTTTTGATCGTCATTTTATTTTATCTTGGACTTTAAAGGTTTTCAACATGAACATTCCACACTTTCTATACAATTACAGACAACAAAACTTGGTTTGTCAATTTAAAAGTTGATATATAAGCAATCGAGATGAAATAAAGAACTTAATAGAGATGCTAAGGTACATATTATTACTCTGTAAATCTTTGAACATAAATACACCGGACGCTATTTTCATTGCCAGCTTTTGAGAGGCAAACAAGTCCAGGGTTGCACAAAATCTTTGCGGTGCACCCGATAAGACGTCCATTATCCGCATTAATGAGTAACATTAATGCACTGACATAAGTTACATTTACGCTCTTATCAGGTATTATAAATCAAATTCATTTGTTGGCACATGACATTTCACTAAACATGCATAGATCTTGAAAATATTTTGATATTCAAATACACATTTCCACGGCGCAATCTTAGCTTACTTGAGACGACCAAATACAATACAAAAAACATAAGCAACCAAAAAAAAAAAAAAAAAAAAAGGAAGAAAAAAAGGATTTACATTCGACAAAGAACGTTTTCGTGATGATAGATATTAATAGATATTACAAGTAATGGGTCATTTCAAAAATGAAACTGTTATTCATTGGAGGATTTTTAAATATTTATCTTTAATTAATTTAGAAATACATGTGTTCGTTGTTGGATTTCATTTTAAATACCCTAACTTTTGACCCATTCATAGTACTTGCAATGCCACGCTTTGTTGTCACTCTTTTATTTAAACTACATAGGATCAGAGGCAGTATTTTTCAGTGGTTTAGTAGTTATCTCTCTTGTCGGACCCACAGAGTTATGTTCAAAGACCAGTTGTCTTCAATTGCAAGTTTAAATGCAGGGGTACCCCAAGGGTCTGTTCTTGGACCTCTATTATTTTTTTTATCTATGTAAATGATGTTGCTGAAAATATGTTGTCTTTCTGTAGATTATTTGCTGAGGATAACTCAATTCAACATGCATATAAGAATTTGAATTCACTTTAAATCCATGACCTTAGTGTCCTAGATGAATGGTCAAAAATATGGTTGTTGAAGTTTAACCTCTCTAACACTAAAGTTGTACATTTTTCATTGAATGAGAACATCGATCATCCAAAATTATTTTTTCAAGACTGTCAGTTGTAGTATGTGCCAGTGCACAGACATTTAGGATTGTTTGTTTCATGCGATTTGGGCTGGTCCCAGTATATAATTAAAATAACAAGTACGACTTACAAAAAACTAGGTCTTTAAAAAAATTAAAATTCACCTTAGGAAGAAACACTCTTTCAAAAATATACACTACTTTCATAAGACCAGCTTTAGAATATGCCTCTGTTGTTTGGGATGGATGTAGCTCATATAACAGTGATCTTATTGCTGGCCTTCCTATAGTAGCCTCTAGAGATTCTCTATATTTAGAAACTGGTTTAGAACCTCTATCTTCTAGACGACTAAATGCTAAATGAGTTACCATGTACAAAATTCATAACGAGGTTCTGCAATATCTAAAAGAAACAATACCTAGTAAAATAAACAATATGTCCACGTATAATCTCCGTAATGGAGATAACTATTTAATACCAAAATGCAGACTTAAAGTTTACAACAAAATCACTTGTACCAGACGCTGTTTCTAAGTGGAATTATTTTAGTATTGAATCAAGACAGGCTTCTTCGATTAAGCAGTTTCGTCATTTAAGCGTTAGCTCTAATATCAGCAATCCCAAACCCCCCTGTATACTTTTCATATGGTTCTCGTCTGTTGAATATAATTCATACCAAACTGAGACACTCATGTATTTTGAATTATGATCTTTATAGACGCAATATTGCTGATTCTCCATTATGTTCCTGTGGCATGCGTGAAGACGCATATCACTTTTTCTTTATTTGTAAGAATTATTCATTGCTAGATACAAATTAATGGATAGATGGCTAAGGTTAGATGATTGGGTTATTATTGATACACATCTACTTTGGGGTGATTATGTCTTAAACTACTGAATTAAATAATTGTATTTTCTCTTATGTTCAGACGTATATTCATGAGACTAAAAGATTTGGTTGTTGATCATATCATATTCCATTATTTATCTATAGAACACTTACCATTTATGTATTCTCTGTATATTATTTTAATGACAATTGTGTGTTGTAACATGTATTAGATTATAAGCAGAAGAACTCGTAAGTTGTACGAACTTGCTTCTGATCCATTTGTATATATTATTTACAATAAAATACGTTCAGATCATAACTTTTACGTATTGCTGTTTTGTAACAGATGTGGTTTATGTTATGGACCGATCTGGGAGTGTGAAGGAGCCGGACTTTGATGAGTCCGTGGACTTTGTGTACAACGTCACAGAATACCTAGACATCGGATCATCTGACATGCAAGTCAGCATCGTGGTTTTCTCCAGTTTTTATTCAGAAATATTCGATCTCAATGATCATACAACTAAAACAGATCTGTTAACCGCCATCAAAAATTTGCGAGGTACTACCACGACAGGCGGAACGTATACATATCGCGCAATTGACTACGTAAGAGAATACTCATTCACGTCTGCTAGAGGAGGAAGAAGCGGAGCCAATCGGGCGGTGGTGATTCTGACAGATGGATTGTCTAATGATGCTAACCGTACTCTAACAGCAGCGGACAATTTACGAAATGAGTCAGGAGCTGAAGTGTTCGCAATAGGTATTGGGACAACGGTCTCCAGGTCAAATGACGAACTGAAAGGAATTGCCAACGATCCCGATTCCTACTACGTCCATTACATCGACACATTTGTCTATCTCTGCAACCTGGTTCCAGCTTTAGTTCCAAAACTTGGTATACCCCCAAACCAAAACTCACACCGGGTGTTAATCAAAAAGCAATATTGACTTTCAAAGTTAGAAAATCTATTATTCTATTGGAGAAATGGGTTACCCTTTAAATTTACCTTTGCTACTTGAATTATTTAATTAAGTAACGACAGATTCAAGTTCTTGTCATTAAATTCCAGACAGCACAGTGACCCCCTCGTTACTCGCCGATTGTCCTACCCCACCATCCACAACTCAAGTCTCCACAACAATGGTAGATACTACTACAACTAATACACCTACAGCAGGAATCACAACAACAACAACAACAACACAAGACACAACAGAAGCATATACCGCTACTGAAGCAACAACAATCCAAACACAACAAACGGGCATGACGTCACAAACAACTGATTTGACAACTGCGGCTTCTGTGTCTTCAGCGTTGACATCAACCGTTAATACAGGTTGGTATGAGACAGATATGACGGAATCTCACACCGAGTAGGCCGAGCCAAATAACATTTATGTTTTACGTTCACCACGCGTCGAAATAGAGATCAAACAAATAGTACATGTTGAAACCAAAATTGATTGATTTTATTCGTTTTCCTTGTTTTGAGAATGAAAAAACATAGGTGTACATCTTAGATCAATATCAACATAACTACTTAAAACTACATCTGTTTACTAGGTAGTTTGATACACATTAAACATATATTTTATCCGATTCTTTTATAATTTTGTTTGTTTATTTCTTTCAAACCCTCTACCCCAGTCAATGGTGCTAAATCATCGTCTATGGAAAATGGATCATCTTCATCGTCTACGGAAAATGGATCATCAGGTAAGTTTTATTCAAAACGAAGAATATCCTGTTTACACAGCAGACTCGTCCCCTTTACACTATCCTGTTTACACAGCAGACTCCTCCCCTTTACACTTTTGTCAACGTCTTACAGGTAACACGGCGGTTGTTGCAGCAGGTGCAGCGCTCGGTGCGCTGGCAGCGGCGGCCACCGCCATCGTCTCTGCGAGTCTCCTACGCCGATGGTACGTATCTTTCACCAAAATTCAAATAATTCTCACCGTTCGTTCATACCTACAAACATACTTGACTTGTCTAGATGATCAAGGGATCTGATCAGTTCAACCTCAGGTAGGGACGGAAGTAGATCTATGCATAGTGAATTTCTCTGTGTTTTATATATATATATATATAATATATATATATATATATATATATATATATATATATATATATATATATAATCCTCAAATCCTCATTCTCGCCGCGCTGTCTCTGAGAATAGAAATGTGATAAAGTTATAAGAGGATCATACAAGACATTGCATTTTAAATATTTTATAAAAACACAAAGATTGCAATGAACTCTTAGATAAACATACCTACCTACAGTGAAGAAATATTTGATATTAGGATACCCATGTGTGTGTGTGTGTGTGTGTGTGTGTGTGTGTGTGTGTGCATGTGTGTTTGTGTTAGAAACAGTTTTCTTCCAGTTTAAGATATTCCTTATTACTTTTCATAGGCACTTCTCGATGAAGGAAGATCCCGTTGTCCTGGCCGCAGTCAGTCAGTATCAGCAAGCACCTATAGGACCTTCCAAGTCTAAATTTGTTAAAATATAATTGTACTGCGTAGTGCAGGCAATAAGTATACGTTGGGACAAATTTCCTCCGAAAGGGAGACCGGCTCCTCCCCATTCCTACGGGGCAGTAGTATTTATGTAGTAACAGACATATGGTGCTCGAATAAAGAACAAAAATCCTTACGCAATGTTGAGGTGTTAAATCACTTTTTTGTTACGAATAAAGTTTTGAATAATTTGAGTGTGTTCTTTATGCATTTGGTACCTAAAATCCCATTTCAGTCCTCAATGGTTATTCTTTTCGTTGTTTTGTTAAGCATAATTTTAGAGTTGTCTCAAGATATTTTACCCACAGTAATCACCAAATGACAAAGAACTTTATCTTTATGGAGCGCCAAATTAATATAAACTCAAATAATTGAAGATATCTTTGACCATTTCAAGATCATCAATTCAAGTATTGCGCACAATAAATTAATTAACACGCGCATCAATTGAATTGTTGAGAGCAATAATTGATTTGATGCGTACAGGAATTCAAATAATGTTCTCATTAATTCAATTGATGAGCACATCGATGTGGTGGAATTATTGCTCGAAAAATTTAATTTGGAGCCTTTTATGACCTCTTTAATTCAGTTGAAGATATCATTAATTATTTATAGCGATTTTGTATAAGGGATTAATGCATGCATCAATTAGAGGGCAACAATCTAATTAAAGAGATCATTAATTCAGCTGTGGATATGTTGAATTGAAGATATATCTAATGATATAGTTGCTCTCTCTAAAAGAATTATTGCGCGCATCAATTGAATTAACGATAGCATAATGTTAAGAGATCAATACTTCAATTACTGCACGCATTAATTGAATCGATGCGCTACAATTCAATTAAAGAGCAATAATTCTTATATTGCGAACATTAATTAATTGAATTAATAATAATAATATTTATTATATAGCGCCCTATATGACTATAAATAACCACTCTAAAGCGCTGCACACAATAAAAATGATACAGCATGTTATAAAAGTAGTAAAAGGAAATTATAATAGCATTAAGACAGATAATATCAAAACAATGCTAGAAAACCATCAATAATGTGAAGTAAAATTACTAAAATCTAAAACATGATATGCATGAAAAAAGTTTCACGCCGTACAATCAAAAGATATAAAATAAAATAGTTGAAATGAATATACAATTATACCCTTGAAAAAGTCATGTTAAAATGATGGTAAAGAGACCATAAAGATTTAATCACCTATAATACTAATAATATGCAAGTCTAAAAAGATGCGTTTTTAAATGTTTTTTAAAAGTGTTCAAATTCTGACAACGGCGGAGGGTATCAGGCAGAGAGTTCCAGAGTGTAGCTGCTGCCACATCCAAGCGCTTGTTTCCATATGTGGAGGTTCGACATCTAGGTCTAACTAATTACCATATACTCTCTTGTTGATATCAATTCGTTTGAAGAGAGCATCAATTCAACTATATCGCGCATCAATTCAGCAGAATGATTAATGCCATAAATAATTCAATTAATGCGCGCAAGAATTCAGAATTGAAGACATTAGATTATATTTTTCTGTATATTTACTTTCAAGTATTATTGACCTGAACGTTATTTAAAAGTAACAGCTGAAAATCACCTGACCTTGACATGTCTCCATATTTGGTAATGATTTCCATATTTGGACGATGGTATAAACGGAAAATAGTCCAAGAAAGACAACCTCTAAACTCGTAAAATAAGCCACCGTATAATATAGGTATGCGTTCTCCATTATTCTAAATTCAAATAAAATGAATAAAATACACCAGAAAACATTTTGCCTACAAATTACAATTTCAACAATGCATAGGTTGCGAAGTTCGTGGAATGTACATATTCACACGCGGACAGACGGGCACTAAAAACTGGATCTATTTAACTAGATTGAAACAGAATGTAACTTCACAACTGCAAATGACAAGCTATTAAGCATAATACATCCACGAATGTAAATATATACTTCCAATAAAGTCTTTGCAAGCGACACGTGTTCTTTGGGAGTAACATCACTGCTGGAGATTTACATTGTAATTCCTTTAAAGTTGCACTGTTGAAACAATTGGAATGTTTTTCAATAATTAAATCATGCTATACTTATTTTACAAGTACTATATCTGGGTACATATGTAATGCTAAAGTTAGTAGGCGGTTTTTCTGGGGGAGGGAGTGTCTGACACCACGTAGCACTAAAATATTCAGTATAAGTACCAAGCTCGGGTGTCGACTAAGTAATATCTGTGGAACAGCGACAAAGATACCATGAGTACCCTACATAAATTAATATAGAGAATGTTCCCTGGTCTAATGCTACATGTAGGCCTTCCTCTTCATACCCTCAAAATTACCGCAGTGGTGGGTCTAGGATATTGCAAAAGAAACAACTTATATTACAAAAATACGTGAAAAGAGTTTTAAAAGCAGTTATCTGTAATTATTTAATTTGGAAAATCAACATTGGGGGTGGGGGTGTGGGTAGGAAAACTTCCTTGGCTCTGTATCCCGAAAATTCTGTGTTTAATCAAGCACTACAATTTAGAAACACTCATCAAAATTTTCGTGGGAGTGAAGGCCACTTTAGCTTTAACAAAACTGGATAAATTTAGAAAGGGGGGGGGGGGGGGGGGGCGGCGGTCGGCAGTTTTGCGTGGCTGTGTATACCGGTATTGAGAAAGGATGTTCATCAAAATTTTCATTGAAACAGCAGTTAGAAACTCCAAGTACAATCAACACATATTTCATCAGATGCTTCTTATGATATTGAATGCTATGAAATGGTTAAAATCTGCTGTTTCAGCATCAAATGTAGGGCAATATACTGAGCTTGGAATAACACTTGCATAAACTGAGAGCAAATGAAAAATGTGTATCAAATATCTCAATTTTGCCCTTCAGCATCCACATGAGCCAATTTGAATAAATTTTAATGGAAAACACAGCTGAAATGAAACCACTCATATCCATCTTAACATTACCAGCACAAACTGGTGTTCCATCTATTGAACATCAAACCTGCAACTTGCATGAATTTGAATTCATTTTCTTTTATTAGAAAAACACCATAATTTTCTTTCTCACTACACTTTGAAAGAGTTGATCAAATCAGCACAGAATGATTTAATCATGAAAGAAATGACATGTAATAAGTACAGGTCAAAAAGACATAATGTATGCAATTTTGGAGACACCCCCCCCCCCCCCCCCCCCCCCCCAATTTTCAAAATATTATTTCAATAATTAACACGAAAGACACTGGTGGATTAGAACTCTGTCATATACAGGCAAATCGATCGATACAATTGATTTCACAAAATATTGGAACCGCAGCTAGTGTCATAAAATGTACAAGTCTTGATGCAGTGAGCTTCCTTAAGGAAAACTTGGGAGCACCAACTTGCCCAATAAATCCCTGTTTTCCTGACTGAAAACACACAGTTACATTCGGGAACTTTATGTCTGTCCAGATTAAAAAGATGCCAACAAATTTGTGATTTTATTATTTTATTCCTCTTTGAGATATCATGACATGAGACAATACTGAGAAATTCTGGCCTTCTTGTATCACCTGAGCCCTATGCTGTTTACCAATATTACTCCTTTAATCTATGATACATATTATACTGGACATGCAAAATACATACAAAAATGATGATTTTTTTCCCATATCAATCTTTAAAGATAATATTTTCTTTGCCCCCATACCCCATCCCCTTCTCATACTTTCACAAACCACAAGAAAATTTTAATTTTCAAGATATCCTCAACCATTTACATGTATCATCATATAAATAGCACCAATATAAATATGTCAATAAATAAAATGATTTCTAAAATTTATACTTCATACACATGTAGTACTTCAGATTGCATGTGTGAGACAGTGAACAAGAGTTACGGATCTCTTTACCCTATCTTACACCACGAAATAAATTAATTCATTCTTTTAAAAATATTCACAAAAAACACACACAGCCTTCTATTACTATAAAAAAGTATAAACATGGTTATAAAAGACAGCATTTAAAATTGCTTGCATATAAAATGGGCAAAATACTGCAAATGGCCCAAAAATTCTTCAAAAAATGACATGTGAAATAAATAATGATATTTGCAGATATTAAAGAAAATATCAAGTACTCATTTTGTAGTGGCCTTTGGAATTTTCGATTCCACTTTGGGCTTAGTGGATTTATTCTTTGTTGGGATTAACTTTCGTGGCAGTTTGGACAGTATCTTCTTGTCCTCCTTGTGTTTGTTTGCACTTTTTTCATTGGTCAAATTTGAGTTTGCACTGTCCAATCCCAGAGTCTGTTTCTTCTCAACATCCTCAGTTCCCCTTTTCCTGAAAAGATGGAACCTTCCTGGATTTGGATTTGCCTTTGGCTGAGCTTTTGATTTGTTTTGCGGTGCCTTGGCAGGAGGAGGAACTTTCTTGGCCAATCCATCTTCTGCCTTTTGGTTGATATTTTTGGGAGATCCTGTAGGTATTAGTTTTGCTATACCATTCTCTTTAACAGGTTTTTGTTTTTCAGTAGGTTCCTCAATTGTTGTCTTTGTTTTTGTGGCTCCATTATGTCCATCTTTATTTTTGACATCTGTACTGCTGTCACCCACCTTATCCATTTCTTTGACCTCTTCTTCCTTGTTGACCTTTACTTGTATTTTGTTCTGTAGGCCATCGGGAGAGGGTGACATGTCATGTAAGAAATCAAAGGCTGCCACAGCCTCCTGCTCTCTTTCTCCGAAATGTGAAAAATACTGAGAAAGATCAACAGCTGGTCTGGATACTTGGGTACACCTCACAGCTCCGTGGCCTTTTTCTATTTACAGTGAAAAAGAAAAAAAAAACCACATTGACACTTTATGTGTTTAAGAGCACTCTACAAAACACTGCTTAACTTCATTCTATACATTTGAATGATGTTAAAATTTAGTGTGGTTCATACTGTTTCAAGTTATTGGTGAAAAAATATTTACCTCCACGTCCAATAAGCCTTGAACACATGACATGATCCACTCCAATATTATCATCCAAGCTCTCCATGCTCTCCCCACTCAAATGAACCATGGCATCGAGACTAGATGATCCAACCTACAAATCAGCAATGAATTTCATGTAATGTGTTTGTATCATACTTATATTTCCAGCAAATCAAGATTCAGTTTCATGTCATACAGGTCACAAGATAAGTGAATACCTTTGACTTCTTGCTTTCCACACCCCGGGTTGGTTTTTCCATCATCTTGATAGGAATCTTCTCCTCTGTGATCCTCTCCTCTGAAATTCTTTCCTCCCCATTCCCTGTGCTGGTGACGGGGTTGATGTCGTCCTCCATGATGGATTCACACAGAGATTTGAAATCATACTTTCCATTTGGATTGGAGGGTGGTATATTCCCATAGTATTCAAACTCATCATTACATGATGTGTCATCCATGTAGTCGTTTACCCAGTCTGCACATGCTCCAGTCTCTGAGAAAGGAGATCCACCCATGATAATTTCTCCTCCACATGGAGTAAGGTAGAACTCGTCTTCCACCCATTGGTAGCCATCATTATCTCGGAAATTCTCTGCTGTTGTGGGGAAAAGCTGGACTTGATCCTCGTTTGATTCTGTGTCTGAATCATGACTATTTAAACTCGTCAGACTTCTATGTAAGGCATTAACGGTTTTTGAAAGACTAGCAAGTTGACGTGATATCTCGTCAAATTCCTGAGTGTTCTTAGCACTGATGCAGCCCTGGCAGTTCTTCTTGTCATTGGTTTCTTTACAGGTGTGTTGTGGAGCTTGTTCTGTTTTACAATGTTCCTGATCACCATCATTACTTCCATTGAACAGGCTTCCCTTTGAGCCCACCATACACAAGCTGTAATAGTCACTGCGAAATTTGGAATCCACTTCTGGACAGGAGCTATCACTGGACGGTGTTCCCTGTCTGACAAACCTCTGTTCAATAACCATGTTTTCACTGTACTGGGCAGCAGATAGTTTCTGCTGCTTGTCAGTACCCAGGTTAGGTATCTGAGAAAGGTCTGTGTATGGGGACATCTGACTCAAAATTTGTTGATATCTCTGTTCCTTCTTCTGTTTGTTGGCCAAGATTTGAGTGTAGCTGAGACTGTGAAGGTCATCTTCTGATTCACTTTCCATAGAAAGCTAAAATTAGACATGTTGGATTAATCAATGTTCAAAAGGAATACATGCATACCAAAAAATGAATTGTTTTAGGACATTGCTTTTGCAGAAAGTATTTAAAATAAAAAATTCTTACCTGATGATAAATATGGGCCTTGATTATTTCTTGCACTTGTCCAATGACCTTAACCTCATCTATCACCATCTTGTGTCCATGTCTGATCAAAGGTAAAGTGGCTTTAACTGAGCATTTCACATTCTTTTTCTTCCGCAGATCATTTAGAGAAGTTGAACGTTCTAAGGAGAGATTACCTCCCTTACCACAGTTCAGAATTTGCTCTAATTCATTGTCATCAGAAGAGCCACCACATCTGTGTAAATCTGAATCTGAAAAAGCTCTTGAAAGACCTTGAAGAGAGGACCACATGGTTTTATGTTTTCTTACTTTAAACATGTGTAAATGTTCAAGATGTTTGACAAGAGGTTGATGATATCTTGAGCTACAGTCTAATCGATTCACACTTGAAGCTGTCGACATTTCACACTCGTCTTTCTCTTCAGGAATATCAGACAGGAAATTTTCTTCACTTAAATGAAGAGGTTGAAAACTTGGTGGGGTTTCAGGTATGACTGGCTTGAGCACAAGCTTAGAAGGGGGAGCATAAGGTTCAAAACTGGTCTCCGAAACGAAGGTCTTGGCAGTTGGTGTAGGATGAACCTCTGCCATCACTTCCACCTTATGATCTTTCTGTTTTTCTTTCTCTTGTTCAGATTGAGTATTGTTAAATAAAGCACTGTCATCCCCAAGAGAATGTCTCTTCAGGTTAACTTCTGGATGAGAACACTTAGAACTGAGTGTGCTATCCACTGATGGGGATTTCCTAAGGGGAAAGCGAAAACTTTTACAATCATTAGATTTCTGAGACTCTGCCTCAAAAAGTAACTTCATGGCTTTAACTCGTCCAAGTGAGCCATAAGCTGGAGACTGGGGGGAAGGGGTATCAGAGAAGTGAGGAGATGAAACACTAGAAGAGGAGGTCACTGCTTCACTTCCACTGGCATGACCAATCATTGAGTCTCCCTCACTCCCCGTGCTGGACTTGTGGGATTTATTGCTCTCTGCTGGTGTCACAGGACTGGTATCCTTAACAACCATCTTATTTCTATCTATAGAGTCTACATTCACCTGTGCACCATCATTGTACTTCTCCTGGAGTTCTGGTTGGATATCACTAGACATTGTGGAGTATCCGTCATCCTTACTCCCCGATCTCTCCACTCGGTCACTCTTGTTGCTCTCAAAGCTGGAGTCGGACGAGGCCACATACTTAGGATTGAGTTTGCAGATCTCTGGAGTATTTATAATGTGATGTTGTTGTAGTGATTCGGTAGAGTTAGAAAAGTCTGTTTTAAATTCATGTGGTTTCGGAATATTTATCTTTTCCTTTGATAATGTCGGGACCAGTGTTGGTTTATTCTGTCTGAATCCTGGAGACTGTAGACCCATTCTTATTCCTGGTGATTTTTTCCCAGTACTTGGTTTCTTGGGAACTGGGGGTGGAGGCCCTTTTCTAGTAAGAGAGTTGGTATTCAAACTTTCATTGCTCTCTGATGGATGATATGCACTGATCACTTCTGATTTCTGTAACATTTCTGTAGAAACAGAGTTGGCTTTTGGCAGTTTTGGCACATCTGTGGCAACAGGAGTAAGTTCTTGAGATGATTTCAATGATTGTTTATCTGAGACAGATGAGGAATGATATGAGGATCGATTTGATGACGAACTACTTTTTCGTTTTGGTTTGTGATGTGGTCTGTTTTTACGCTCCATTTTTGGAGACCAAGTTTCATCACTGTCCGTACTACTAAGACTAGATGAACTGTATCCGTGATACATGAATTGTTTTTCTTTGGGTGTGAGGACAAGTGAATTAGGTCTCTGAGTTTGATATTTGCGTTTGTTTGGGTGTTGCATAGATCTCCTGCGGCTCATGAGTGGACTTTTGGCTGGAACACAGTTCAGAGTATCTTTCACAATATCAGGCTTGCTTCCTAAACTGGAAGACTTTTCTTTCCTAATCTGTATCTCTTTTGAAACACTCTTTGAATCCTCATGTGATGTTTTAGTCACAAAAGTTGGAGAGTCAAAGAATGCAAAAGTTTCAGCAGTAAATTCTTCATCCAGCAGTGTATCTGTGTCCTCTTCCTCCAGAAGTTCATTCAGTGACACAGTGGATGTAGTACTGAAATCGGCTGACACTGGACGGTTGAAGTCACTGTCTTCATCACTGTATTCATAGAAATACTGAGCCTTAGGGAGCAGGGGAACACTGGGAGGGTTCCCTAGATTCTCCTTAATGGCATCCATCCTTTTGTCTGTACTGGTCTTGGAAATCTCTGACTTGTCTAACTGTCCAGAACAAACTTGATGTGCTGATGATGAATTTGATTTTATTGCATTGGATAAGTTAGAAGTCTTTGAGTGTGTCACTACTTCTGTGGATGAAGTTTTTCGAATGAAACTCGACTCTTTCATACTTCTCTCTTGCTTAGTGAATGGTCTCAATATCGCCTTTGTTGTTTGAGGTAGAGATGGTTGAGATTTCGAAGTGTGTTTGATTGGAATACTTGTTTTGTTCTGGGCTGATTTTCCTGAGGATAAACTTGATTGTACTTTGACAGATCTGGTAGACAGTGTTTGTTTGTTCACTTTGTTAATACTATCAGGTTGAGACACACTCTTCTTGGAATTCACATCCAGCTGATTGACTGAAATAGACATCACTTGAGAATTATTAACATCTGTAATACTCCTGGATTGCACTGGTTGAGAAATTCTTGTTTTTGGCAGAGCACTCGTAGAATTGGTTCTAACTGGTTTAACTGGACCTTGTAGAGATGACACAGACGAACTTCTCTTTGTTCTGACCCGCTCAGCAATACTGATGTGCTTGACCTTAGGGCTTGAGGGTGTGGCAGGGAACTCAGTTTCTATTTTTGTGTGAGGCCCAACACCCTCACTATGGGAAGATGGCACACAGCTTGAGGTAGATACAGATCTTGGTCGCTGCTCTTCAGCTGGCTGTAAATATAAACAATTCTGATGGAATTCTGATAATATTACAGTAAAACAACATCTTATGAATCTTTTTAGCATAAATGCTAAAAAACAAACTGTAGTTTAAAACAAGGACTTTGAGATACTGTGGTTTTGTAAATTTTCAAGGAGCATCAAATTTCGTGGATTTGTCATATATGCAGTTTCAGTGACAACTTGGTAAAATCTTCCTCTTCTTTGTAAAAATTCTACTTAAACTACAAACATTGGTGTTCATCAAAACAGATGACACCATAGTAGGTTATCTCTAAATGGAGATTATTTCATACTTTTTAATACTAGTGTTTGAATTTTTCATTCTCTACCATTTAAATGATACATACAAAATCTGATGTGATGCTTTGAAGAGACTCTGTGCTATCAGGAATGAAGTGCTGAAGACATTTCTGTGCCACTGTATTTTGCAAAATATATTGTGACATTGGTGACAGGTGCTGAAAGAGTAAACAAAAGTGTCACTCACATGTGCTACTCTACAAGTCTTGATAAAAACACACCCTGGTAGCTTTGAAAAAGAATGACCAAAAAAAAAAATAAAAAAAAAATGAAAAATAAATAAATTAAAATAAATAGAGAAAATAGAAAAGAAGATAACTTTATTAAAAGATTTATTCATGAATCTCCTAAATGAAAAATAATTTGAAAAACTTTCCAAGTTGTACAGAAAACAACCTATGTAATCTATTTCAGTGAATATTCTTTTATTTACTTCTGTGCAATCTGATACAAAATTTGTCTACCAGAGCATGTTGGATTAACAAGGTTTTATTGTACTTCATGTGTGTCTAACTTCTAAAAAAAATGGTTTTAATTCCAATAACATCTTAGATTAGATACATCTCCGATAGCTGTTAAGTGAAATAATATCATTAGCAAAGCATAACACAGCATCTGACAGTGTAAGCAAAACAGCAATCTAGTGCAGTACGGCTTTTATTAGAATTGGATAGAGCTTACCATAGTTTGAGTGAGCGAGATGGCAGATGAAATTTGAGCAGGAAGACTTGTAACACTGTTGGAACAGCTCTGTTGATCACAAAGAGTGGAGGATGACATGCTTTGACTGGTCGACTGAAATCAAACACAGCAAAATCATGCACAAGGAGCACCAGGAATGACTGGACACATGACAAATGTACAAATATCTTTTGGGGGTGGACAACAAAACTGATTTCAGAATGCGGGTTTGGGTGGAAAACTAAAGCAATCTCCCATTGTTGCGTAATTTATTTGGTTCAATAGCAAGCAAACATGCATTTTAATACCTTGATGAGGGCCTGTGATGAATACTGACTCTTCTGTTGAAACATATGGTTGAGCTCCATGTTCTGATGTTCTAATTCATTCACCTTTTTCTGTAGTTTTACACATTCCTCTCTCAAGGTCTGTCAACAAAAAAATTGTCTTGAGCAAGCAATATTACCTTAAAAAAAATTCTTGAATCTTAAAAAAACCAAAATTATCCATATAGCTTTAATTCTAAATATCTAATGAATATCATACTCCTCAAAGTTTGTGACCTCTCAGAGTTTAGGGTTTTTATCTTATCTATTTCCCTTAACATGCACTCTGCATGTGCAACTGCCTCCTTCTTAAAAGACATGGGATTTAACTAGCATTTCCTGTTTCCTTTATTTTACGATAAGTTAAGACTCCAGAATACTTCAGGATACCACGGTGATATTACCTTCTGAGCCAATAAGGCCTGGACCACTTGGTTAGCGATTTCATCCAGACATTTCTCATACTGCTGTCTCTGCTGTTCATTCTCCAGAACCAAGGAGGAATTTTCAGCCTCCAACATTTTTAGCCTCTCCAACAGAAGTTTGGATCGCTCATCTGTTTTACCGTCCATCTGTAGTTCACAAAGGAAAGAAATGAAGGGAAAAAAAAGAAGAAAGACTGCAAACTTTACATGTACAAATTTGAGCTTTAAGAAAAATTTCTCACAGTGAATTAACTGAAAAGACTATTAAATAACAAATTTCCTCCCTTATCAAGTGAAAAAATCCAAACATATTATTTAGAAATGTAACTGAATGCGCCTAAAGGTTTTCCTGTTCTTACCGTTCAAGTAGGTCTATCTTAAACGAAATCTACTTTAAATACGATTCTGCAAGATATATGCATGTATGTATTACCTGAACTAAAAATTTAAAGGCATGCCAGAATTTCACGTTTACCCCCAGTCAAATTTTAATCAAGCACTTGATGCTGAAAAGCCTGCCAAAGTGCTTTATATTGGAAATGATTAGGTCTGATCTTTTCACTTTTATGCTGACATTTTTGGAGAAATGGCATGTAATTCAGAAGGACATTAAGGAGTCTTTGATTTTCTTCAGAGAAAACCATTAAGCAAAAGTATGAATTCTCTAAAACCACATGATCACAAGTTGCAAAGTCATGACTCCTGAGGCCCAAGTAATAGAGTGCTTTTATAATAAAAATTTACAAACACAGGTGACAAACACTATATACTAGGAATACAGTGTATTACAAAGTTTTAAGCAGGTGTGAAATATCTCACCTGGGTCTCGAATCTCTTGACATCATTCAGAAGCATCATGTTTTCCCTTTCTAGGTTACTGATGTAACTTCTATATTTCTGGAGGTTGCTCTGGTGAAATAAATCAAGATACCAAAGATAAGATTACCATTCCCAGTCTTAAAATGATATCACATCTCTCGCACCTGTGTTCCAAGTATGACACATACCTCATATGTGATGGAGAGACTCGACTTCTCCTGCTTCAGCTGCTCTATCTTGGTTTTGTACTGCATCATGCTTTTGACCATTTCCTCCATTCTGAAACAAAAAAAAAACCAGACATCAGCATTGAAGACAGCTATTCATAATAAAGTGAGATCATTGACTATTGGGAGAGAGAAAATTTCCTTGTTGGGAAATACTCCTGAAGTAAACGCCCTCTTCCCCATCCTCTTTTACTTTTTCACATAGTTATGTGTCTAACAACTGGCAGCCTGATATCTAAAGACCTCAGTGAACAAAGATTAAAAAAAAACCCTCAGAATTTATATAAATTCCCAGCATTGCTTAACAATTTATATCCTTTGAATGTCACTAGTAAATGTCCAATCCTCTATACAATAATGAATAAACAATGGTAAAGCTTGTGAGTAGATCTTGACACAAACACATATATGTACAAGACTGATAGCTGTACCAAACCTTTCTGAGAGTACTCCTACACACTTATAAATCAAAAACGAAGGTGCAGATATATATCAGGCAGCCATTAAACTGTTTGCACATGTCTACAAGATGAATAGATTCAGTATTTTAAATTTCCAAACAGATTACAACTCTTAGTTCCAGTTCGGTTATCAACCAATCTATAATTTATTCTTCAATTTCTGGTGGTCAAGCATTCGAGCCTCATTGTAAGCAATGAAAACAAGATTATATCAAACTGAAAAGTAATATATGCCAAACGATGAAGTAATATCAGGGACGCCAGAACAATTAGAAGAGAGCACACCTGTGAAATTATAATCCGTATAATATCTGTTATCAAAAAGTCTCACAAGTTTCTTATTTGGTTAACAATATTTGTTGACACAAAAGACTTCATTGATACCTGAGAGTGCAAATCCCTCGATCCTCAAACAATGTCATAAATTTCCATTCACAACTTGCGTTTTTTCTGATGGTACACTCCACAACCACAGTATCTACTTTCCACGGAAGATAAGTACAGGTGTCACATAGAATAAAGTCAATTAACACATGTCACCAGCCCCCTACCAAGCGCTGTAATACATAAAATGTTTTTCAAAATTGTCCTGTTGACAATCAGTCACCTACACAGGCAAAATACTCCGACTGACAGGCTTTGACATTGAATTTACGAACAGGTCACATTTCAAAACAGCACAGCAAAGTTTTCAACATGAGAGAAATTTAGAAAACAGCCGAGTGAAGTTTTGACATGATCAGTTCCCTCTCTGTTGCGTGTCTACTCTCCATGAGGTTTATATATACCCAACATTTACAGAAGTGTAATCGGGGAACCTCGACTGAATCCTCCCCTCACTATTTGCCTTTTTACAGCGTGAAGTCGCGATAGAAATACACTTTTCTTTACAGAATTTATTGATAAAACATTTTATGATTTTCCCACTTGAACCTGCGATAAATCTTCTATTGAAAGACTGATTGATTCGGTATACAGAGCTAACTACATGATATCAGACGAGCAGATAAGACACTGATCCCTCCACGATGCAACCCAAACTGACTCATTTCAATAAAACTGTGCAATATGCTTGTGTTTGTTCCAAATTCATGCTCTTTCAATTACATTTCCAACTGCTTTAATCAAAAATAGATATGCAGCAGAAAACATTTGATTCAAAAGCTTCATGTCAACATTAATCAAACTCGATAATTATGATGAAAGAGAAGGTTTTACCTCTTGTTTAAGATCTGTGACATGCCTTCAACCTTCACATCCATCACAAATTATAAATCATGCGACACATATCTCCCAATGCTTACAAGGTGTGAAACACTTCCAGGTGGCTGAAGGTCGAGCCACAAATTTATAGACTGAAATTAATGAGCAGAGTCTCCCGAATTAAAATCCATGTAGGTAAAAGAGACTAAAATTGAGACTGACACAGAATGAGAAAATATTGAAACTGGATATTCGTAAATCATAAGGTTTTCATTGTTGACAATTGTCAAGGTTATTCCACTTCAGGCATCGAAATGTTTTCTACCACGACACAGGCTTCAAACAAAACAGAATATAATGTATTGACTTTGTTCACTGGATTCTACTGAGAGATACCACTGAGATTAATGGAGTAGATTTGTTTACATCAAAATATTAACCCAACAATGACATCTGTGTACTGTGTCGATAAAGAAAGAGAGGAATTAAACCATTAAACTGAATATGTATTCAAACAATGGCATGCGGGACCTGATACATGCTACCTCTCCAGACAGACTGACTAGAAGTGGGCAAAGAACAAAGCATTTGGCACTGATTCCAACTTTTAAGTGTGTTCAGTTCAAACTATGTACTGGCCCTTGGGATAGGATCTATAGATATACTGCAGAAGATATTGTCCAGTGATTTGACATAGACATTGTAACACTGATTATGCAAGCTTGAATGTGCTGCACAAAACACATCTTATTACATTGAAATGCCTTGCCAAAATGTTGTTTACCTTGCTGATAAACTTGTAACGTTTACATGAAAGGGGTCAGTCTGTTCCTTAGGCTGCACATATCTTAAGTAGTCAAAAGATATACAAATATTATCACCAGGGAACAGCTCGTATTCCAAGCCTACCATAAAAAAGTCTCACTGACCAAGTCGTGAGCTATAAATAAGTGAAATCTGCCTGATCGAACAAACAGTAGATCATCCAGCAAGTATTTTGTATATACTCCACGCTGACTGATCATCAATGGAAACCAGATAATGGCCACAAACTTCCAGGGGGAAAAATACAAGTCCGACTCCTTGGAGCCGAGAAATTTTGACACAAACCATTTCTCCTCTATTCTCAAGAAGGGCAAGAAATCTATAGCTATGGTCATCATACAGATTTCTCTTACATTTATCAATCTATTCATCCAACGACCCTATCTTAAAATTAGATTTGCCTCTCAAGGACTTGGATATAATTTGTTGATTTTCTGTCATTATAGATCACACGCTACTGGCCAATCTGCTGACATTCCATATAATACACTTAATTTGGGATAATATGTTTTGCGTGCAAATAACGACAGTATCTCCCATAGTGCCACTGTAACGTTCTTTATTGAAATTTGTAAAGGCAATATAGTGCACATTGATCTACTGATAATTTCCACATTCTCTATCATGGTAGAGGATAAATCTGAGTAAATCTTAATTTGTACGTCAGCTACAACTCATCAGGAAACAGGAAATTAACAGTAAATGTTGTCTATGTGAACTGTGAACTCTTCCACCTGATGTAAGCTGATCTAGATAGACCATTTCTTGTCCATTACTGTCTGTGAAGTCTCATTCTGCAAGTTCCATTTCTTGATTCATCCAAGAAATTTAAACAATACATAGTACTCAGCTTTGAGCACTCCCTAATGGTAACAAGAGCCCTCTAAGGTACATACTTTTTAAACTCACCTTGTATAGCCCAAAGCAGAGCCTGACAGTTCTCAGTTGTCATTGCATTCAGCCTTTTTATGAGTACTGCTTACTTTTTGAACTCATCTTGTCGAGTCTTGAGTTGCCCCCCATGGTTTTCGCTCCCTGTGGTCATGGCTTTCAGCGTTTTATTATGAGCACTACTCACTTTTTGAACTCATCTTGTCGAGTCTTGAGTTGAGCTCCATGGTTTTCGCTCCCTGTGGTCATGGCTTTCAGTGTTTTATGAGTACTACTCACTTTTAGAACTCATCTTATCTTGTTGAGTCTAGGGTTGAGCCCCCTGGTTTTCGCTCCCTGTTGTCATTGCTTTCAGCATTTTATAAGTACTACTCACCTTTAGAACTCATCTTATCTTGCCGAGTCTGGGGTTGAGCCCCTTGGTTTTTGCTCCCTGTGGTCAGCTTTGTTACTTTCAGCTTTTTATGAGTACTACTCACTTTTTGAACTCGCCCTGTAGAGACTGGAGTCGAGTCTGACAGCTTTCACTCTCTGTGGTCATGTCCTTCAGCCTTTTTTCCGCTTCATGCCTTAACATTCTCTCCTGCTCCACCTCCTTCAATAAGGGAGCTTCCTTCTGAAAGCATAAAAAAAGACTTGAACCCGAGACCATTATGACCTTACAGATTTATCAATATGATATCTGAATCATTTTCTATTTTCCTGTGTAAATTTTTGCAATTATTTCGAGTAATGCAACACGCATTGTAAGCTATGTTTTATTAATGCATCAGAGATGCAACAAGCCAGAAAACTGATAGTATCGCTGTTTTACAAAACATCAGAACACCATCATCTTGTTTGTTGGAGGAGCTCTTCAGTGTGGTGTTTTTAGG
Source organism: Ostrea edulis (assembly GCF_947568905.1). Lineage (NCBI taxonomy): Eukaryota > Metazoa > Mollusca > Bivalvia > Ostreida > Ostreidae > Ostrea > Ostrea edulis. Next base: position 65,989,314 of record NC_079165.1, read on the forward strand.
GTCTAATTGTATTCAGCAGATGCTCTTACAAATAACTATCAACTGCGACTGCCAGACAAGTGCAGCAACATCAGCTGCTGAATTGACTAAGATTCAATATTCCCATGCACACTGCTATTGTTGTAACTTGGGATTGTTTGATGAGTATTGACTGGTTATGAAATAATGTTTACTTTTATACAATATACATTGATTTTTGTCCCTGGAATCTGGTGGAAAGTTGACCTGTGATCAGAGAAGGGAGATGAGATTACAACTAATTAATGATAGTGTGCACTGAAATCAAATCAAGTGCTCTGATATTTGTGCCATTAAATGGATTAATTAGCAATGAAAAGCATTTACTTTGAAAATAACTCACTGGGGAAAATTAAGCTTATTTCATTCAATTAGAAACATTTTGAGAATAGCAATGAATGATTTTCAAGGTCATATATATTTAGACAATACTGTTGACTATCTACAACATAATGAAGCAAGTAATTTACAAAAGGAACAGACGCATCAGATTTCTCCCACATTCCACACAAAAATTAAATAAGAGATTGAACATCACACCAGAGACTGTAGGTATTAACCTCATAAAATGACAATAACCATTCTCCGCTTTGTTTCCAGAGATTAGAGGCTATTTAACTCTGTCTTTGCCAGATGATGTACATTTTTGTAAGATGAGCATAAAATGTAACACAAACATTGCTGGATGAAGTTGTTGGATCATTAACAAACTTGGCCCATTCACACTCCACGAACAGGAGCCAAAGTTGATAATTGATCTTGCGGTACCACACACAGTAGCAGGGACAATGCTTGAACAGAACCTTGGGGTTGGAATTTCAGTAATCTTAGGAAGATCATCAAGTCACCAGTGCCTGCCCTCTGTAGCACAAGTATTGTACCTCCTATCTCTCTTCATCATAGAAAGCTGTCCCATGTTGAGACTTCCATTAAATGAACTCCCTTATTCTACAATGGTTCTATTATAACACCATTATGCTAATTGCAGAAACCAACACCTCTACTACTAATATTGCACTTTGTCTTTGATGACCCACAGAAAATACTTAATTTTACCCCCCAAAAGTTTTGACCACACACAGTAGCTAGTCACTGTAATAATCAATCATTGGTAGTTCTAGGCAATCAAAAAATCATTGAGAATGAATCTTGGTAAACCTGAGACCTTTTGAACTGCTTTCTAATTGGTGACGGGGAAAATAGATGGTAATTGCCTCCTAACCTTTATATGAACACTTGGCCTCTGTTTCCTTATTTGCTTTGTGGACTAAAAAAAATAAAATTATCAAACAAAGGGCCTTAATGTATTTTATCTCCGATAAAATAAATAGAAGTGAAAAATGATTCTGCCCCACTCAGCTGCAGTAGGGAGCTATAGTATGTCTCATTTATCTGATAACATCCAAAACCTAAAGCCCTATTGATGTAATGGAGCACAAATAAACAAAGACATGAGACAGATACTTTCACCAATTGCTCTGAACCATTAGAAAGCACTATCTCTTATGGATAAGGTACTTGAGAGGCCAAAGGAAATAGGACTTGAAGGCTAGGTAGTTGTTTGAACTAGTACTGGCAAACTGCAATGTTAGATTGTTGCTCCCGATAGCTTCCATGCATATGGTGCAGCATACAACACAAACCTATTGTAGGAAAATGATAATCTCTAGCATTTGATACTTGCAGTTAAACCAATGAGCCATCTGGAACTCAACAGTGCATTCTCTATGATTTAAATTTAAAAAATGCATGGGCGTCATCAGTCACAATGAGCTAGATATTTCCAAAGCATTCTAAATGTGTGCATACTCTACTATTTTTTCTCTATAATATGATATGCTTTGACAGAAAT